>NC_061510.1:369142298-369356447 GCF_022539505.1 Lolium rigidum
TTCGATAAAGGATGTTTTATTACTTTGATAAGCAATTACATCCAGCCTCTGCATAACCAGGATGCACACAGCTGTTTCAACAGTCCAGAACGAGCATTAAAAGAAAAAAAGGCGAAATACATGTCGAGACGATAAACTATATAACACCTAAGGCAAGTGTGGAGCTTCAATCCGTAGACTATGCTGCCACCCATGTCGGGAAAAAGTATCCCTCGCCGTAGCCTCCAACCGTGTACAAACCTCCGTAAATAGGTCTTGGTTCTCCGCCCGCTGAAGAGGTAACCATGAACGGAGAATACCTGTACATCTGTAGATGACCTGCAACAAAGAACAGTTTTTATCGTTAAAAATCTTGTCATTTCTACATAGCCATAGCGCCCGGATAATCGCAAGCGCCCCCACCCTAAGAAGCAACTTAAACCTTGCATCAACACCATGAAGCCAATTGCCAAAGACATTTGCCACACTAGTTGGGGGATACAGGGTAGACGCTACTTGGATGACTCGACCATATAGATTTCGCAAAACTACACTGGAAGAAAAGGTGTTTGATGGTTTCGTCGTGATGACAGAAAACACACCGTGTATTTCCGTGCCAATTCCGCTTAACAAGATTATCTTTAGTAAGAATAACTCCTCGACGAAGGTACCATCCAAAAATCTTGATTTTTAATGGAATCTTCATCTTCCAAATTTTCTTATTGCTATCAACTCGGTAAATCAGAATGGAGGATTGCATTGTATAAAGATTTAACTGAGAAAGAACCATCTACATGAAGATTCCATCTAAATTCATCCGGTTCAGGGGATAATTGAATATCACCCAACCGTTGAACTAGAGTATTCCATGCTGTTAGCCTTTGTCCAAGTAAAACCCGTCTGAACGTCACATTCGGAGGTGAGGTAGCCATGACGGTAGCAATGGTATCACCTTTGCGACGAACAATACTATACAAAGCAGGATATTGTTCACTCAGGGGAGCATTGTCCAACCAAACATCTTCCCAGAAACGTATCTGTGCTCCATTCTTAATAGAAAAAGTACCATGACGAAAGAAAATGTTTTTCGTTGCCATGAGACCAGCCCAGAAGTGAGAGTCCCCGGGTTTCCAAACCACTTGGGAGAGCGTCTTCGAGCCAATATACTTTCTCCGGAGAATAGTTTGCCAAGTCCCGTTCTCGGTAAGAAGCTTAAAAAGCCATTTACCTAGCAGAGCAGAATTCTTAACCTCCAGGTCATGAATTCCAAGTCCGCCCTGATCTTTGGGACTACACACTATACTCCATTTAACCAATCGATACTTCTTTTTCTCGCTGTCCCCTTGCCAAAAGAATCTGGATCGATAATAATCGAGTTTATGCAGAATTCCTTTGGGCAGAAGGAAGAATGATAACATATACGAGTACCATATTTGTTAGTACCGAGTTAATGAGTACCAATCTTCCTCCTATGGACAGCAATTTGCCTTTCCAACTACTAAGGCGTTTCTGTAATCTTTCTTCCACAATCTTCCATTCAGCAAGGGTAAGTCTCCGATAGTGAATCGGGATACCCAAATACCGAATAGGGAAATGGCCTTGCCCGCAACCAAACAACTCGTATACTGAGTCATATCGTTTTGGGCATCGCCGAAACAGAACAATTCACTCTTATGGAAGTTAATTTTCAATCCCGACAATTGCTCGAATGCTGCTAAAATTAATTTGAGATTACGAGCTTTTTCGAGATTATGATCCATAAAAAGAATTGTGTCGTCGGCATATTGAAGGATAGATAAACCCCCATCAACCAAATGTGGGATCACACCTTCAATTTGACCATCGGACTTGGCACGCTCTATGAGTATTGCCAAGCATATCCGCTACAATGTTGAATAACATTGGTGATAGCGGATCGCCTTGGCGTAACCCCTTTCGTGTCTGGAAATAGTGGCCGGTGTCGTCATTGACCCTAATTGCCACGCTACCTCCATACACAAAATCGTAAATTAGAGCACGCCACTCAGGAGAAAAACCTTTCATCCTCAGTGTCTGTTGTAGGAAAGACCATTTGACCTTATCATAAGCCTTTTCGAAATCCAATTTTAAAATGACCCCATTAAGTTTCTTGGAATGCATCTCATGTACCGTCTCATGCGTAACTGCCACTCCATCAAGGATATTCCTTCCTTGCATGAAAGCAGTCCGAGAAGGTTGTACAACATGATCCGCGACCGTATTCAGTCTAATGGTGGCCACTTTCGTGAAAATTTTGAAACCGACGTTTAAGAGGCAAATAGGTCTATATTGTTGAATCCTTTCTGCCTCATTAACCTTCGGTAACAAAATTACTTCACCAAAATTTAGACGAAATAGTTCTAGTTGTCCCGTGTGAAGGTCACCGAACAAATCTAGAAGATCCAATTTGATAGTATCCCGGAACGTTTGATAAAACTCCGCTGGGAAACCATCCGGACCCGGTGCTTTATTGCACTCCATTTGGAAAATTGCTTTCTTAACCTCATCCTCAGAATAAGGCGCGGTTAAGAGGCCATTTTCCTCCGGAGAAACTTGGGGTATATCGTCCGTGCGGTCCTCATTAAGGGAGAAAGAACTTTCCTCCGGAGGCCCAAACAGATCCTTATAGTAATTAGTAATGTAAGATTTGAGCTGATCGTGCCCTTCAATAACCCCTTCATCTTGGATGAGAGAATGAATACGTTTTTTCCGATGCCTTCCATTGGCTAGGCCATGAAAATATCGTGTATTCGAATCCCCTTCCAAAATGAATTTGGCCTTTGATCGTTGATACCATTTGAGTTCCTCTTCGCGAAGAAGACTCGCTATCTGCGCATTGGATTGATTCTTAAGATCAATCTCTTGCGTGGATAACGGTCTCACTTCCGCTAGGGCCTCTAGGTCATCGATCACTTGTGAAAGGCGAATCTTTTCTTTCTTAAGAAAACCAGCCGTATGGGCAGCCCAACCCGTGAGATGTTTACGCATAGCACGCATTTTATTATTCCATCTCGTCATCGGATTGTTGCCCCTAACTGGTCTTTCCCACACCTTCTTAACCATCTCGTGAAATCCATCACGTTGTAGCCAACCTAGTTCAAATTTGAACGGCCGTTTACAAACCTGACGTGGATTCCCAGTGGTTAAGAGAATGGGAGCGTGGTCAGACAGTTTTTCAATACGCTCTAGGGCGCGGACAGACACCATGGGATATTGATTCTCCCATTCGGTGTCCATCAACACACGATCTAGTTTCTCGTATGTTGGCTCGGGCAAGCTGTTGGCCCAAGTAAACTGTCGACCAGACATAAAAACCTCTCTTAAGTCCAAGCTATCGATGACAGCATTAAACAAGAAAGGCCAATGTCCATCAAAAGGGCCTTTACTCTTCTCATGAGGAAATCTCATCAAATTAAAATCCCCGCCGATTAAAATCGGATGCGGATTATCCTTTGTGAGATTTACCAACTCACGAAGAAAGTCGGCCTTAAAAGCGTCTTGGGCAGCACCATACACAGCAACCAGACTCCAAATGAAACCGTCTGCTTTATTCTGGATATCGAGTTTGATGTGGTACTCTCCATCTGAACTAGCAAGAACAGTCATTGTGTCTATGCGGATGCCAAGTAAAATGCCCCCAGACCTACCACGAGGCGGACGAGAAAACCACTGAAAGTTAATCCCGCCTGACAATCGGTCGAGGAAACTTTGTGAGAAATTTCGTACGCCGTCTCCGATATTGCAATAAAATCTAAATCATAATCTCTACAACCATCGGCAATGTGAGAATGTTTAGCCAAGTCTCCAAGACCTCTGCTATTCCGAAACATGCCAATCATCGAGAAACTTTTGTAGATTTAGTATTTTTGCCATATCTACGAGACTTCTTACCAGCGGAAGATCGGGAACCACGTGCGAAGCTTTTAGATCATAAATTGAACTAAGCTCCGAGTGTTCCAAATCGACCTCAGTAAGAGTACCAATAATAGACGAGAGGAGCTGACCATCTAAGATGTCATCCGCTCCATCATCGTCATCAACAGGGGTCTCCAGCCCAGTGGAGTCATTCGGAGCAACCGTTAAACGGTCAAGCTCCGTCTGTCTCAACACATTGGCAGAACCCGAAACCTCGTCAGGTCTATTACCCAACGAAACTCCTAAACTGATCAAATTAGAAGAAATGCGAGAATCTGAAAAAGAAGTGAAAGACTTGGATGAATGTGTTGTACCTGCCGTATCCAAGTTCTTCTCCGCCTTACGTCGCATGGCTCTCTGCATGGCGTCCTCATCGGTAGGTCCCGCCCCATCCTCCGAAAGCGCATACCTCCCACTCCTCCTCAAAGTCGGCTGAACGACCGGAGGAGGGGCGGTAGGGGGAGGATGCTGCGGAGCGGGGATCGGTGAAGTAGAGCTCGGGCGTGGCGAAGAAGTGGTCGAAGCGGTGGACAATCGACGAAGCGGGTGAAGAGGTAGGTGATGCAGGGGTAAGAGGCGATGAAGCCCCCCGCACCGACCCCGACCTCGACAACCCACCGGCTGCTGGAGTAGGAGGCGTAGACGATGGGGCATCAGCCGACCCCAAAGGGTCCAGGCCATGCCCCAGCCCCTGCGTCCCCACCACCTGTGGGGATGGAGCGGTGTCCCGAGGTGCGTCCGAGTCCCGCTGTCCGTCGACGTAGGCCATGCCACGGTGTGGCTGCGCATCCACCGAAGGAGAGGCAGCCGCAGCGACCCCCCTCCCGGCGTCACTGCCACGCGACGGCCGAGGCGACGAGACGACGGTGGGCGTGCATGGCGCGGCCTCCGCTTAGGCCGCTCCCCCCGCGCCTCCTCCTGGTGGCGCAGCAGCTCGGCGTCGCCCGCCGCCTCCTCCTCCAGGACCGGTCCATGCGGCAGTAGGCCGCCAGGTGGTGGTGACGGCGGCGGAGCCCTCGAGGCTAGCTCCACCGCCTCCACCATCGAGGCCGAAGATGGCTGCGATGCCCCCGGAGGCGCGAAGCTCGACGACGGAGAAGAAGCCGGCCTAGTCCGACCCCGCATGAAAGTCCGAACACGAGAAGGTGAAGGAGTCCGAGATGTCCGTGGTGGAGAAGCAACTAGATGCGGTGTCTGGGACCGTGCCCTCGCCACTATCTCTCGTCCTCTATCGGTCACCGGTGAGTGATTAAAAGGAGTCAGAGCCAGCTGAGCACCCGTCGCCGAAGATGTACCAGTCATGTGCGTAGGAGGGCGGGTATCCACCTCCATGTTCGCCGTCCCTGGTGCAGCCTCCGCTGAACCATCCTCTAGTCGCTTCTCCTCCGCACCATGGGAATCATCAGTATCCTCTCCATCTTTCCAGAAGAAAGGTCGAAACCGTGAGTCGGGCTCGAAACCATCCGCCTCCTTCCGAAACCAAAATCTGTAGCCATTGAGGTGAAGCAAAGCAACCACCTCCAAATAGCCACGTTTATCTCTCGAGAGCACCGAAACATCCCGCATAGCCACCAAAATGCGAACAATCCCCTGACTGCGAAGAGTATATAAGTCCACATCAAGAGTAGAACCAATGAGAGTCCCAACAGCCCATAGCCCAAGAAAGTGCTTCACAGAATCCGGCACACCCTCAACATGCACCCAAACTGGCTTCATAACAAAGGCCGGAGCAATATCCTGGTGTTCCCAAGTAGAGACAAGAACCTGTGCCTGAACCTTGGGCACACTCATCTGCATGCCGTCTATCCTCGCCAAATCATCATGTGTAGGAACCCCAACAAGAAAGGCCTTCTCCCCATGTGGAGACGCCTCCCATCTCCAGGCGGGATTCCCAGGACACATACGAGCAAGGAGGCTCTGAATATCTGCCGCCGTGACTGTCCCCTCACCAGACACCTGAACCAAAGCAGTGGGTGTACCAGAGGCAATCAACTGAGGCTTATACACCGAGTCAGGGAGCTGCAGGTCAAGAGTAGCATCATTACCGCAACCAACAAAAAAGCTCATGGGCTTCGGAACCTTCAGAACAGGGCATCTAACAGTCGGATGGTCCCCAGAATCACAAACCAAACAATAATGCAGGACCTTGCAGTTCTTAGTAGTATGAGTATTCACATCGCATTTCCAACATCGACCCACCTTCTTCTGTTTCACTGGTGCAACAGGAGCTGGAGCAACTGTAAGAATCTGCTGAGGTGCAGCAGCCATACCCTGCGGTGCAATTACAGCTGGCTGTCCCATAGCCTCCGGGGTGGGCTGTCCAAGAGGAGGGGCAGTCTCCGTACCCACAACGACCACCGCCTTCTTCTTCCGCCTTTTCTTCCCTTGACCAGGCTGAGCAGGCGGTTGCTGTTGAGGTGGTGGCAGCTGAGTCTGCGGCTGCGTAGGGGCGACCTGTGGCAAAGGTACCTGCGGCATGTACTGCTGCCCCACTTGCGGATACTGATAGTACTGTCCAGAAAACTGCTGGTAAGATTGCTGCGGAGCTACGTACTGCAACGGAGGAGCGGGTGCGCGGGTAGGCGGACGAAACCCCAAATTTGGCCGCGGTGCAGGGGCAGGCTGCGGCGGCATTGGGGCGCCGGCCGGCCATCCTTGGAAACCTGGCGGGCCAAGGTACGTCGCAGCGCCGGCGACAGGGGGCGCACCTGGCCGCACCGCAGCAGTCGTGGGCGCTGCAGCCCCTTGAGTCGACGTCGATGCCCCGGGCGTCACCGTCGGCCGCGACGGGCCGGACATGGCGGCGCAGCCTCGGCCTCCCGCGACCACCTGCGCGAAGGAGCGGGTTGGGAGTGACGGAGGCGGGGAGGAACGGTCGCGCGCTGCCGAAGGTTGGAGATGTTCGTTGGCGGCGGCGGCGATGTGGCGAAGAGAAGCAGCGGCGACGACGGCGAAGAACGAGATGAGGAGATCACGCGATCGTGACTTCCTCCACGATATCTTGCCGCACGTTGGAGGCCCTTCACTGCATGTGCAAACCCGGCCCACCTCTCGCTGTGGCCCACCTGCACGATCCGCTGATCCCGCGTCCGGAGGCAGGAATCGAGGCGCGATCACCGCTACGTCCGCGGACTGCACCAGCGAGGTCGCCGCCTCCGCCGGCGTCCTCTTCTCCGCCCGCCCATCCTCGACCCACTCGTCGACCGACGAAAAAGCTCCTCTCTCGCCCGGCAGCGACTCGACGAAGAAGTCTCCTAGAACCGCCGGCGGCGTGACCCGTCTCGGCGGCAAAGGACCCTTCCACGCCTTCAGCCGCACCGGAGCCTTGGACAGCCGCAGACCCGACGGAGAAGAAGACGCCGGTCGACGAACCTCCTCCCGAACAGATGATCTTGGCGGCGAGGAAGATCTTGCCCTCGCAGCGGTCGACCTTGACTCGGCCTTCTCCCAAACACGGGATTCCGCTGTAGGATAGCCAATACGAGACCAGAAATCTCCGAGCAACTCGTCGCCGATGAGGACAGCAGCAGTATCCGGCGGTGGAACACGTGGTTCATCAGCCAGACCGCGCCATGCCACCTCCTCCGCCACAGAAAGCTCCTCCTCGCCTCCCGAGATCTCACCGAGAAGATCAAAACGCGAACCAGGGCTCGACGAAGTGGCCGCCGGCCGATCTGCCGGCGATCTCCCTAGCCCGATCGGCTGAAGGAGCAGCCTACGGCGAGGTTTCCTCGGCGGCGTCCGCCAGCCCTCACTCGGCATCGCACTGTTTAACTACTTGATTAGATGATTAGCTAACTAATCAAGTAGTTAAACCTCTAAGAATAGTTGTAAGAAAAGGGCGAATTCTGAATCCTCCAAATTCACGCGAATGAGGTGCGCTTGCATCGCTGCGGGCGCACCGAGAGCTTGGAGAGGAGGAAGACGCCGGCGGAGGAGGCGAGCACCGCCCCGGCGAAGCAGGCCATGTCGAGGCCGGTGACGAGCGGCACGCTCTTGAACTTCTCCAGGACGCCGGCCTGGAGCAGGAGCAGGATGGCGTGGCCGAACCGCGACTTGGCCTGCACGATGGACTGCAGCCTCGCCCCTTCCTTGAGCTTCTGGTAAATGGGCTTCTGGACGGCGCTCTGGGAGCCGTAGAACATGCCGTACATCCCCATGCCGAAGGTCAGCAGAGCTGTGCCAATCAGGAACATGTCTGGAGAATCATAGATGTGCACGGTGCACCCAAGTTAGTGACAGACAAAGTCCTCTTTGAAGCGAAGAAGTCGAAATGCTGGGTAGAACGCGTACCTAGTGCTTCGATGAGCAGCTTGATGATCTCGGCTTGGTCTACTACCTGTGACATGGCACGGAACTGCAAGATGAAAGACTCCACGACAACGCCGCAGCCCTGCAGAGAAAGAATTGATCAGCCTTGGATGACTTGACACCGAACAATGCTTGCAGTATGAAGGGTTGCTTTTCCATGGAGGAACTAGCTGAAGAATCAAGGTAGCCTGAATTACCTCGAGAAAGCATGGGACTGAACCGAGAAGCGATCCGGCCACACCGATGAGCGTGAACGACTGGCACCTGACGACGCCCTGATGCAGATCCAGATGAACATTTCTTACTAAATACTATGCAAACATTACTTGTACGAGATCTGTAATAAGATGTGAGTCGGTTAGTAAATTACCTGATGGATGACGGCCTCGATGACCTTGGCCCAGCACCGCCGAGGCAGCGACAGCCACGTCGCCCCGAACTTCCTGAGCACCAGCCTCCTCGCGACCTCGTACGCCAGGGGCAGCAGGAGTTCTACGCTGTTGGCTTCTCCCGGCAGGCGCAGCCCGCGCCGTTTCTCCTCCACGGTGCTAGCGGTGGCTGCTCCCAAAGTGATCAGCGCCGCCCTCTGCTCGGCGGCACGGTTCATCTTGTGCCTCCCGGTCGTCTCCCAGAGGGACGGGAACTTCAGAGACGGGATGCGGCACGGCCGGCTGGCGGTGTGGCCGGAGGCCGCCGAGGACGAGGACGGAAGACGGCTGTCAGGGTGTAAGGCCTTGGCGGTGGTCGCTCTGAGAAGCCTGCCGCTACTCGCCCCTGCTGCCATTGCTGAACTCGGTCAGCGCCCGTTTGCTGAAACACCGTGGCTTGCTCGTGCTGTGTATATTGACCGTTGCACCTGATGCAGAGGACCTGCTATGGAATGAGACCGTATAAATACTGGAACGGGGGCCGTGAAGGTGAAGGCAGGAACGACATGGGACATGTGTAGAAACTAGCAAGTGGGGACGAAGGTGCGCTCCAAGAATGAACGGGCCGGTGCAGGGGCGTGTGGAAGGGCGGACGATTCCAATGGCGTTTCGTGTGGCTGGAGAAGGTTTGTCACGGTGCTGAACCTCACCAACGGTGTATAGTCGTCTCCGTGGTTTCTTTGACGTGTTAGTCGTACCCGCGCGCTTTTTCCGTGATATTTAGCGCCACTACGTACAAAACTCCGGAGCATACTTAGGTTAGACTAATCACGCGAGGAACGACATGGGAGCTGGCGAAGAGTCGATGCATACTTGCAACTGCCAGAATAGCTCATTTCCGGGTGACCGTGGCCACGGTGAGCCGTGGACGGATCTAATCGTCTCACCCATGGCCCCATCCCTCTCCTATAATTATCTCTTTTCACTCGACTAAGTAGCTCTCGTCGAAACATGTTTTTGTTCTGCTCTATAAATTAAGTCATGCATGGTTGAAGTGAATCAGAGCAAATTAAAGGTAATAATAAAAAGATACAAGGAGAGCCCATGGTTACCACCCAAACAAGACCAAGAAGGGATCGAAACTCCATGACTATACCCTCAAGAAGATAACGACGCATGCATTGCTTTCGTCGAGACCACAAGGTCAAATGTTTTCACCCGGAGCGCTAGCGCAGCGAGGGTAACCACAATGGTGCCCTCGAGAGAGTTACGACACCGGCAAGTATCGCTATTGTTGGCATCCAAAGCTGAGCTTTAGCCCAGAAAAACCCTAGCATGCGACCGATATCGCCCACAGCCCTAGGCCCGCAATCTCCCCATAACGTTATGATAGAAGCCCTTGCCAAAGGGCAGTCAACTCCAGGATCTCCCAAATAACCAGGCCACTACCACTGCCACGTCGTAGAGACGCCCAAGCAGAACACCTTTCGAGGCCGTCGCCCGGAGTTAATTTCGCGTCCTAGAGCCGCTAGGTCCACCGCCGTCTCCACAAGGTCACGCTGTCTCCGTAGGTCGTCACGACGTCGCTGCAGCAACCACGTCGTCATGCCCTTGCTTTCACGATTTCTTCGGGACCACGCCTCTCTCCTGATTATATCTTCCTCCAAATCTCTCTTGTCCTCATCTCTTTCTCCTTCACCCGGCCATGCCACCTCGCCTAGTATAGCCATAAGAAGAGGGAGAGAGAGGTGGTGTAGACTCGAAATAATCTTAGCAGCGAGGGGTTCATGGACACTGAATTTAGGGTTTAGGTGAGGACTACGTGCTGTAGAAGGAGGTGGGGATTAGAGGGATGGCCTAGGGCGTGGCGGCCCGCCGAAGGAGGTGATGTCGGTGTGGGGAGATGGAGGTGGTCTTTGGCTATGCGGTGATGCTCCCGTTCACCCTCCGCTCTGGTGTTGCGGCGGCGGTTTTCTTCTCCAGGGATTCTTTCCATCTCCACACCTTTCCGACAACAACAAAACTCGCCCGTGGGTTGTCGAAAAATTGACCGTGTCCACGGGTGTCCGTAATCTATCAACGCCCGTTGCAATGCACACCTACTACTCGTACTAGTAGCACTAGTTAGAGAGGGAGAGTGCAACGTAACGTGTAGAAAGTAGAAAAGGGTGCCTGAACCTGCAACTAGGTGTGCGAATTTTTCTCCCGGTGGTCTTCTGGACCTGACATGCCAGAAACAAGGATTTTTCGCTGCGCGCGAAGAACGGTAGCTCGTCCGTCATAGATCCTGGCCGTATGCTAGCTAGGATCGGCCGGACGCGCACGCACGCGTGGACTCCTGTGACCCTCGATCCAGCAGGTAGGACGAGAGCGATATGGCACCGGAAGGCGATACGGAGTGAACGTGCGAGCCGCCGCCGGCCGGACGCGTGTGCGGCCGCAGCTCGTTCCTTGGGCCTCCGGCTTCGTCCGCCGGCACGTGACGCAAAACGAGCGTCGTTCGTTGCCTCGCCGCCGGCTGACGGCGTCTTCGATTTCTCCCACGACGAGACACACTTGCGCGCTGAAAGCCACAGGGCACGTAGACTTTGAACTTTGCAAGTTTTAAGCTTTTCGGGAAAGCGTATGCTGGGACTTACATTTGTCATTCCTCCGGTGTGGGAGCTGCATTTGGCCTCAGTTGTGATTTTGTTCGTTGAGTTTTTTTTTTTCCTTTAGAGCGTGCTACCAGCTGGAGCATGTGGGAACTGGGAAGGGCTCCTCGTGAGAAGGGTATCGTATGAGGAGTGGAGTACTACTCCATAACCATGTACAAAACGGTATAAAAAAGAAGGCCTGTGGTTAAAACTTGCAAATAATACATGATATTTA
Source organism: Lolium rigidum (assembly GCF_022539505.1). Taxonomy (NCBI): domain Eukaryota; kingdom Viridiplantae; phylum Streptophyta; class Magnoliopsida; order Poales; family Poaceae; genus Lolium; species Lolium rigidum. The sequence continues at coordinate 369,153,761 of NC_061510.1, forward strand.
AGTCTAACGTCTCCTTTAATCACAACCTGTACATAGGTTGAGGTTACGCTTGAACTCATGAAGATTTTCAAATGGCAACAATGCCTTTGTGAAGGTATAAGCAACTTGTTCTTTGCTTGAAATGAACTTAACATCTAGCAGTTTGTTGGCAACTCTAATTTCTCTAATAAACGATAGTCAATCTCAATGTGCTTGATTCTCGCATAAAAGACATGATCTGCTGATAAATATGTGCCAGCTAAGTTATCAGACCATAAGCAGGGTCTTTTCTTTTGGAAGACTGCGAGTTCAGCAGTGTCTCAACCTATATTAGCTCAGCTATAGCATTTGCAAGAGCTTTGTATTCAGTTTCGGTACTTGATCTATAGATTGTGGCTTGTTTTTTAGCACTTCAAAAATTAAGATTTGGCCCAAAGAAGATAGCAAAACCTCAAATAGAACGTCTATCATCAAGATAACATCGCTAAGTAAACTACAAGAGGACCTCTGAAAGGTAAGCGCAATGATGAGTACCGAGAATATAACATATTATACGTTTGACAGTTGTTCAGTGAGCACTGGTAGGTGCATGTAAATATTAGCATACCTTAATTATTAACTAAGAAAGAGATATCAAGTCTAGTCAACGTAATATATACTACAATGCTCCAATAATACTGCGATATTGAGAGTTGTCAGCACGGCCAAGAGGAGTGCCATCCGGCAAGGAAAGTTTCTCATTGACCAAGAGAGGTGTGGGAGAGATTGTGCACTTAATTATACCAACTTTCGCAAGTAACTCAGAAACATACTTTTCCTGGGTGAGAAGCAAATCATCATGTACACACTTGACTTCAATTCCAAAGAAATAATGAAGATTGTCCAAACCATTGATAGAAAAATCACCACTGAGAGAAGGAGTGCAGAAACGGCCAATCTGAGTAGCTTGTAATAATAGTATCATCAACATAAATTAACACAAATATCATCATGTCAGATTTGATGTAGATAAAAAAGTGAAGTACCATCTTTGGAAGGAGTGAAACTGATCTCATTCAGTTTAGTACTAAGTCTGAATACCATGCTCGATGGGGCTTGTTTGAGACCATAAAGAGCTAGCTTTGTGAAGTTTACATATATAGTGTGGAGTTTGAGGATTTTCAAAACGTGGTGATTTTTTCATATAGACATCATATTCCAGAACACCATGTAAAAACGCGTTCTTGACATCTAACTGCCGCAAACTCCAGCCCCAAGAAATAGCAACAACGAGAATAGGTATGATTGTTATGGCTGACTTGACAACTAGAGTGAATGTATGTTCATAATCAATATCATTTTTCTGTTTGAATCATTATGCAACCAAGCATGCCTTGTACCTGTATGATTGGCATGTTCATTGACATGGAAGACCCATTTACAATCATTGCGGTTCTTTGTTGAATTGCTAGAACAAGGTGCCAAGTTTTGTTGTCCATAAGTGCATCATATTCCTCACGCATAGCACCATGACAACGATCATCTTGAAGTGCCTCCCGAGAGTGTGCTTGGTTCGCCCATATACGTAAACATACCATACCGAATAGTGCCATCAGTATATTTTTTAGGATGTCTGGTACCTTTTTGTAATCTTGTACGAAGTGTAGGCACATGCGGAGGCAGAGGAGGTGCTAGTGCAGAAGATCCAGTACCTGGAACAACATGAGCAGCCGCAGAGGATCCTGCAGCAGGAGTGCTGGCGATGTGATGCCGTTGTGTGTCGATGGCAGTGGTGCGATGCCATTGTCATTATGTGTAGTTGGTGTGAATCCAACAAAAGTTGAAGTGTGATGCTGCGACAAGACGGCGTTTTGACCAGTGTTGTGAGGGCGTCGTCATGCCAAGGTAATGCCGCTATGTGCGGCATGGCAGCGTGGAATTCGGTGTTGCGAAGGCATCGTCCAAGGAAAGAGATGCATGCATGTGATCAACATCAAGTTATCATGACAAGATTAAGGCCTTAAGGGGTTGATTGTTAGATATTTAATATTGTTATGTTGGTCGAGTTAGGGTTATGCAGGATTGATTAATTTGCATGTGGTTTGGAGATGTATGTGATCTACATCAAGTTATCATGACAAGATTAGAGGAGTTGTTTGTACCAGAAGAATGGGTCTTCGCTAGTGCATGCGTGATGGAGAGCCTAGTCATATGGATCATGGAGTGATCTCAGGAATTAGTTAGTGGGGTAGTGACTCAAGTGGCGGTCGTTAGTTGCATGGCATGAATTGGTATCAGAGTGCTAGTTGATGACCCTCCTCTCTGCCTCTCTCAGCTATGACTACTATGCTCGTGTCACCATGCATCCTCGAGGATATCCCTTACTAATCGTACTACTGCTAGCTAGAGAGAGAGAGCAACCAGCAATGTCGTTCACGGGGAGAAGGTTGCCTGAACCTGCAACTTGGTCCCTCCGGCGGTCTTCGGGAACTGACAGCTTAGCAAGATCCAAGTATTTTTCGTTACGCGCGAACGGTGCGAATGGACGCACACGCACGCATGGACTTGTGTGATGCAGCAGCAGCAGCAGCTACGACGAGAGCGATATGGCACCAGATGGCGATACGGAGTGAACGTGCGAGCCGCCGCCGGCCGGACGCGTGTGCGGCGGCGGAGCGTTTCCTTGGGCTCCGGCTTCGTCGGCGGGCACGTGACTCAGAATGCGGGCCGCTCCCGCTCGTTGGTTGCCTGGCCGGTCGCCGCCGCCTCACGATCGACGTCTTCGATTTCTCCTAGGACGAGACGAGACACACTTGCGCGCTGAAAGCCACAGGACATAGACTTTGAACTTTGCAAGTTTTCAACTTTTGGGGAAAGCGTATGCTGGGACGTGCATTTGTCCATTCCCCCGGTGTGGGAGCTGCATTTGGCCTCGGTACATCTGGTGATTTTGTTCGCTGAGGTTGTTTTTGTTCTACAACTTTGGTACCGGCTCCTCCTCGGAAGTATCCTGACACTTGTCACGGGAGCCTGTGCATGTAGTACGTATGCAGGCTCTCACACTTGTCAGTCTTGCAATTTGCCAAAGAGATGCGTGGCACTGGCATGTAAGCTAGCTGGTTCTCTGGCTCGGAAAATACCACACCTTACATGATACCAGTTCATAAAATTTAATTTTGTAGATATGCAAAAAAAATTAAAAAAAATTTGTGGGTGTTCTCAATATGTGTGTTTACATTCCCAAGAATTTTCAGAACCGGATTTGAAATACATAATTAGAAACAAAAATGACAAACTTTTATGTGAATAGCGTTATTTTGTGTTTGTCTTTATGTGACACTATTAATGTTGGATTTCTCCTTTTTATTTCTGTAAGGGTATTTCAAATTTTCTTATGCAAGTTATAGGCAACGTAAAGACACATCTTGTGAACATCCACTAATTTATTTAGGATTTTTTGACAATTACACTTTAAAATTTGAAGAGCGATATCATGGTATCAAAATAAGGGGAGATATCACTAGATATGTTCTCTGGTTGGCACATCAATTATGGATACGGGTGGCGCCTTTGAGTGTTGAGTTTCACGCTAGAATCTACACTTCTTGTGATCGATCTTGTCCAAACTTCAAAAAGTTTGACTTAGATCAAACCTAGACTTTCACATAATTTGGAATGGGGTATATGTTGCAGTGCAACCGCTAATTGCTAGTTTAATTGTCAATATCTTTTGAGGGAAAGTTTAATTACTCCCTCCGGTTCATATTAATTGACTCTAATATGAATGTATCTAGACACATTTTAGTTCTAGATACATCCATATTGAAGTCAATTAATATGAATCGGAGGGAGTATCAATGTTAGGGACACCACCACCTTCCCAAAACAACCGGTTTGTGCCTATGGGAAGAAGGGAAACATGGTGAGTATTGTTCCAAACGCAAGATAAATAGTTCTTTCGTCATTTAGCTAAATACTTTAACCTTGTCGATCAGTCGGCTTTTGATTGGGTAATAATGCTATATTCAAATATTGAGGGCACCGAGGATCGCTTGAACAAAACTATGAAAAATGATAACACAACCGAATAGGTTGGCACAACGATGAGAAGTTACAAAGGTCATGCGATCCATGCAAGCTGTGGAGGATCACGAGGCGTAGGCCTTCCCTTGACATCGTACGGTATATGTGTTGGTGACATTGTGTAGGCCTTTAATGGCATCTCCCTTCAATGATGAAAAATAAACAAAATACTTCAAATGAACTCGGGCAAAAGATTGAATAAATTAAAATTTAAATGCTGAAAACATATACCTCTTTGTATTTTTCTATATGTACAAAACTTGAAATTCTTGTTGTTGGTGTTGAAGCTTTTGTTTATTCTATGTTGTGATCCCTTCACTTGATGTAGTGTTGCTAGTTCCTAGTGAAACTTTTATTTTGAGGACATATAGAAGAAATTCGGATGATGGTTTTTTAAGGAAAAATAATCTTTGTTCGCTAATTATCTTTGTTACCGTTGCTTATTGCTTGTGTAACTTTATTTTGGGGACATCTAGAAGAAGTTAGACTGATGTCCAATTTGGCATTCTCATATTGCAATTTTCATTATTGTCTATATTACGTGTGATACACTGAGGAGCTGAACTAATTTTACTCTCTTCAAATTTCCCAAATTACTTTAGTGTTATAGGCTTACCAAAATTCTAGGTTTGTATCATAAATTTGCTTGGGGAGATTTTTCGAATCTGGTAATGAAGATATTGTTTGCCCTTTAGTGATGTGAACATGACTATCTGGGATACGACCGTACTAATTACTCACAGACATATTTATCAGGTGATTTTTAGTACTACCTCCATACCGGATTATAGGCCTATTACGCATTTCGAGAAAAACTTCAATTACTAATTTAGTCAACAAAATATGAAATATATATCACAAAAATTATACTATTAAAAACTTCTTTTGAATATGGATCCAATGGTATAATTTTTGTATCAAATATCTCATATTGTGTTGATCAAATTTGTAGTTAAAGTTTTTCTCGAAATGCGTAATAGGCCTATAATCCGGTATGGAGGTAGTACTAATTATAAAATATATTATTTTGGTTTTGTGAGCAAAACTACTACACATTTATTTATTACCTGCAGAAATAAGGAAGACATGTACAAGAACCCACCTGTTAAAGTGCGAGATGGAGATCGGGCCAGTTGGACGAAGAGACGAATATACGCGCGTGTATCCAGCTCTTTATACATTCACGTACAAGGATTTCTAATCACTTGTAGCTGCCCAGCACTCAAGTCATTGCATTGTCACGTGAGGCAACATGGCCATCTACTATGCAAATCCATGCATGCTCCACGCAAGTGCAGACCGGGTGTGGCCGACCGTGCCATGCGATGCACCACTTCCTGGCAGCGTTAAGTACAGGCTGTGGGCCAGATTTATCCTGCGTCGGCCCAGCAGCATGTCGTGGACGACTTCGGATTTCACAATCAACACGACACAACTTCCTCATCGCTCATCTACACTACTTAAAAAGAGTCCCATGCCTCCGTTTTCTGCCACCCCCTTCGTCGTCGCTTAACTGGGCCCCATCGCTCTTCGTTATCCGCACGTATGGGCCTGGCGAACTGGCCCATTTTCATCTGCCTCCACAACACGAAGCCACGAACAAATTCATCTTCCTCTCGCACGGACATAGGGTTCCGTCGCCGCCGCCCTCGCCCTCGCCTCCGCCCCATCCCACCCCAACCCCACTCCGGTGTTGCTCATCCTCGTCGGTGTCGCGGCACTCCGCTGGTTCTCGCGGCCAGGATTCGTCCATCACTCTCACCCTCCCCTCAAAAAAAAAGTCAACTCGCATTCCCTGGTATTGTCTTCTCCCCACTCTCCTCACCTGATCCTAGACCTAGGTCCGTTCCCCGCCGGCCGCCACATCGTGGAGTCGGGAAGAGCGTGGAGACGCACACCGCGGAACTGGAGGAGGCCGTGGGCGGTGATATCCATAGGATCCACATGGGCACGTCGTCCTCCAAGGGATCCGTGGACACCGTGGTGTCTCCTACCGCCGATTCCTCCTCCGTGAGTTCCATGATCGCCGCCTCCATGCGCTGAAGCTCTGCGATGAGACCGAATCTGCAGCCCACGATGCTGCGGTCGGAATATCTCCCAGAGGCGGAGCAGGTCGGGGCAAACCCTAAGGGAGATGGGATCCCGCGCCGGGAGAGGGACCGGCAGTGGGCGCTGCACTGCATCGTCGCCTCCCTCCCTTGCCGCGCTCCACTGCATCGCCGCCTACTTCTCTCTCCGCCGCTGTAACCGCCGGTTCCCCTAACCGCACGATGTCCGTGTGATCGAAAGTGAAGAACTGTTTATAGCATCCAGGATTCCGAGAAAACGAGTGTGGGCCTGGGGGCTCCGATGTCGTCATCCATCGCATCCATTGTCTTCAAGATGATCGGCATCAGCGTTTGCAAGTGCGGCCTCCGTGCAGGTAACACACACGTATGTACATGCCCTTTTTCTGTTAGGCTTTTGTTTTACTTCTGAATGCATGTGATTCTTCTCTTTACATCCAGGATTCTGAAAACGAGTACAATCATACAACCCATGGTTGCTCTATTGGGCTTTGCAGGCATTTAGTGTCACAGTTTCAGTTACATAAAGCTATTGTGTTAGTGCTCATGGGGTCATGCCTACATCAGGCGCTTCCAGTACTTCATTGGCTTGCAGAGTGTAAGTGCACATATTTCTTCATATATTTGAAGTGCAAACGGTTCAATTTATTGACATAACAAGCATATTTTTTTAGACTTCAGAAGAGGCCGGGAGAATGCCTACAGATGGAAGCCTCTATCAGATCGTGATTTGTTATACTTCTTGGAAAATACTTGCTGGTGCGAGCATTTTCTCAAATTATTAGGTGCTGCTTTGGAGGCTCTTATCTCAACTTGATATTATTTTCTGGTTTACCAAAGTAGATATGTTGTTAACTAGAGGTAGTTAGTTAGTTACTGAGTCTATTGATGAGAGGTTTATCAAATAAAATTAAATAGGAATCGGCATTTTTTTAAACTCTCAAGCAAACTCAAAAAATATTGCAAACTAAGAAAGATGTACATAGTTAACATTAAGTATTGGCAGTTTTTAAACTACAATGTTGTTATCTCATCTGATGTTCTGAAAGTTTTTAAACTACAATGTTGCTATCTCATCTGATGTTCTAAAAGTTTTTAAACTACAATGGATTATGTTTATAACATTAAGTACTGGCAGAGTTCTTCGTCAATTAGCTTGAGCCTAAGAATGATATATAAAACATGTAATTGAGATTCTCACTTTGGGTATTTATGAGAAATATTTTGTACCGATAAAACATATCCTTTTTTTGAGAGGATAAAACAGAGTCTATTAAGTAAAATGTTAGTCATATATTTGGGTTATTTGGTCATAGCTTAATAAAAATGGCATTGCAAAGGTCTCTGATAATAGCACATTATAGTGTAAACTATGGAAGTCAAAAGCCCCCCGCTCCCCCAAAAAAATTAAATCTTTTTGGTGGAGAGTTATTAATAACTATATGCCAGTAGGTGCAAAGCTGATGCTGCATATTGTGCTAGAGCTTCAGCCTGTACACAGATTTTACACTAAGGGCTTAATCATGTTTCCTGCATCAGGTTTGTATGCTGATTATTTGAATGGAGGTATGCAAGCTGTTCTTTGCAAGAGGAATCATTGCCGGCTTTTACGGTGGTTAGGTGAACCCATATCGTTAGAATTGTCTTCAGAAGGTATACACTATCTTTCTGGTGCATATGTTGTACAAAATTGTAACATGGTGTTTCTAGATTCATGGATTCACTATGTTGGTGTTCTAGAAAGTATGATACATCTCCCAGAACTCAACATGGAGCAAAATTGCGTAGGTTAGTTTATGTTGGACATACATATGCTTCTCTGAATATTTAGATGTTGCAGTCGGTGGTTAAGTTAGCTTGGTGGATCAATGATTGGGTATTCATCAAGAGTATTTTGCACCGTTTGTCATATCTTTCAGCCCCGTTTCTCTCTGTCGGGGGTGGGTACTGCAGCCCTGTCGTCAGCGTTATGTGGAGGGGGCAACGAGGACGATGACGAGCAGTGGGACCATTTTCTTAATACAGACCAGTAAACGGTGCACCTAAAGATTTTATAAACTCATTGATTTTGGAAACAATGGGAAGGTGTAGGTAATGTACAATGATCTTCTCATTCTCTCATTTTTGTTTACTTCATATGGAGCAGGTATTGTTTTGTCCAGTTATGTGGGTCAGCTATACTACAAGATATTCTTTTTAAGTTATGATTCTATGAAAAAATTACCTGGAGCTAGCATCTCATGCACTATCCTTTTTCTATTTTCAATATGGCAGCGTCCAATATTGTAATCATTCTGCAATTTACCATGATGAGTCTTCATTTTGCATATTGATATGCAGTGTTGATTTCCTTGCTGCGGAATCGCAATCATGGAAAATGTCATGGGGATGATATTTGTCATTATTTATGTTTGATTTCATATGATTTCCAGAGCTTATCAATCAATAAACACACATTCTTAAAGGTTCGAGAATGAGCAATTTAAGGACAAAATGAACGAAGCTACCAGATATATGAACATAAATAAACTTGGTGAAGACAGTTAGAACAACTAACTTGGCGAAGACAGGTAGAACTTGCACGCTGATGTGAGGTTGAAGGGGAGCCGGAGAGTGAGAAATCCGAGGAGAAGGCGCCTGTGACTGGCGGCGGAGCAGGGGGCGAGGACAAGCTCGAGGTCTTCTGGGGCGACGGGGAAGGCGCCCTCGCCTTGACCGTGCAAAGATGCTTCCATTGACCACGACTAAACTGCAGGAGATGGAGTTCTCGGTTCTCCATTCTCTTCAATATTCTCATTGGTATTCCGTCTTTTCCTCATTGGGAGAGAATGCTCTGTTTCTTGATGGTTCTAGGTGTTCATTGATCTCTATATGGAAAGTTTATAGCTCGTTTGGATTTCCTGGTTACTGATCATGGTTACTGATCATTAGGTTTGTTCATGGAGAGAATTTAACATGCCCGTTTCTTCATGGCTGTTGGAGTTTGCTTGCGTCAAAAGCACCAACCGGTTATGGTTTTGCGGAATCAAGAAAGAAAGTTAGCGCTTGTAGGCCCTATACACTAAGCTTTCAGTTTTCAAGTGAATCTGGTTCTTGATATGTTGTCTGGCTGCACAGAAGTTAGTATCGGATGGGTTCAGAATTCCCTTAGTTTAGACTGAATGCTTATTAGTTGGAATGAGTCCACCGTAAGTAGTTGTCAATTAGGGTAGACAGGATGGTCTATTTCCATTAGTGTCATTTCGAAACCACTACAATCATATATTTTTGGCAATATGGCTAAGATAGTTAGAAGTCAAGATATAAGATGTATATACGAAAAGGACTTTCATTGTTGCTGCAATGGACCGTGTTAAACACATTATATTGTACATCTTCACCTATCGTGTGGCCACTCTCAACTATCCCTGACGGTTACCACCAAGATGTGGATAGAGAGGCGGGGGCGATCACGAATAGCCAGATCCATGGTCTCGAACGGAGGACAGAAATGGCGATGACGGTGCGGCGCCGGTGTCTGACGATGAACCTACTAGGTGTGGTCTCCAAAGGCTGCCGAACACGGAACTGCGGCGGTCCTCGCACCTATGATGGAGAGGCAAGGGAGGAACTGGTCTCCGTTCGGTCTTCTCGGGGGAGTGGTGGAGCTCGATAAAGTGGGTGAGCTCGAGAGAGTGAGGAGACGGTCGGCTTTACATCGTCCACATTCCTTTTCTACGAAGGGTTTCCAGGAGTGGACGCTATAGGAGTGGCCCGACTCGACTCAAAGTGCTGAGTCTCGTCTGTGGACCTCAAAGAGGCGTTTTCGGCACGGTTTGGATGAGTCCATTGCATCATGATTTACTTGTTTGCAAGAGGAGGAGACAACTAGCCATATCTTGCTGGGATATGTTTATGTTAGAGAGGTCTGGTTTGGTGTCATGTCGGAGCTGGGCATCATTATTGACATTCCCGCTTTGGATGATTCTCTTGTGTCCTGTTGGTTTCCTGCGTGAGCGCGCTTAAGGAGAAAAGACAGGAGAAACTTCAACTCTCTGGTTATTTTGGTCATTTGGTGTGCTGAAGACATTGGAAACAAAGGAATGCTCGTGTGTTTAACAACATCAGCAAACAATACTCTGCTCTTGGCCTGGTAATGCAAGTTTTGGTCGATTGGAACCAATGGATTATAGCTGGAATTGGTGGGAGGGAAGCTTTTGCTAGAGTAGTTCATTGGGATCATTATTGTGTGTGGGCGTGTGTTGTTTCATGGTTGCGTGTGACAATCATTGTGTGTAATGGTGTTGTCAACTCTGTAACAAACTTCTTGCCTTCAATAGAAATATGGTACGCAATTGGGTACTCTAAAAAAAATAGGAGTGACCCGATGGGTTTGTTATGGGATCAGAGGTTAACGGGATCATGAAACACAAGGTCTATGTTTTTAACTCTTATAGAGAATAAAAAAGATATAACAGAGTTAGTATTCATTTTTATTATGGAGGAAGTTGTTTACACATGTTCTGGGTGGTATTTTTTCTAAAGTAGCAGATGCTTTTCTCAATTCTGTTAAACAAAGGGAACAAAATATGTGAATTGTGTAATCATTAAGATCCAAGTCATGAGACGTACATATCAAAATTTGACTCAGCTTGGAGATAGAAATCTGAAACCTTAAGTCACGTGAACCAAAGTATCTGCTGAATCTATCTACTCTTCGGACCTGGAGCTTTCCACCGATTAAAGAAGTGAGGTGGAGAGAACTCTTGGCCACCAGGGGAGAATGACGGGACAGACCCGGGTGGCGAAGAGCGGCGGAAGATAGGTCGATGATGGATGTGTGGCTTCTCCATCTCTCTGTGCATGGAAGACCTCCCCGACAAGAGCTGTTGTGAGGTGTTGAATGTTTAAGGCAAATGATCGTGACTATGAGTTTGCACCATGCATTGGCTCCAGTTAAATATGTACATCCCAAGTCACTATGCAGACCACTGTGAAATTCGAGAAGTGTAAGGAAGGGTGGCATTTTAGTTAATTTGTTTTTGTTTTTGTCTAATTTTCAAAGTTGTATACTGTTTATTTTTTCTTTAAGTTTTTTGGGGTCATAAATGTGTTATCTATGTTGTTGTTGGAGAACAATGGCCGACAGACATTGTCATTGCACTATGTGTATCTTCACTCATCTCTTGTGGTAGGTGAATGGTTTAATTTTGTAACTAAAAATAATTCGCACCATCTCTAGCGCCAAGGGCTATTTCACATATTTGCTAATCCTTTGAAAATGTGTTTAGGCTATGGTAAAGAAAGATGGCTTATTTTTGGCCATATTAAAAAGAGATGACATATTTTTGAAACTACGGGAATGAAATAGGGAGGGGAGGAAGGATGCATATTTTTGAATTAGGACAATAAGGAGGTCGGGAGCCATAATTTGAATTAGGACAAATTTATTTTTTATCCCGTGGCAACGCACGGACATTTCAACTAGTCTGTATAATAATTACTAAATAGTTAGCCGCCGGCTAGGTTTAGACTTGGATTTTGATTAGATTAAAAGTTAGCCAATTGCTGCAACTTCGTGTACTTCTTTTGAGGCCAACGCCCAGAACAAGGCCGACTATTCGGAATCCCACCATTATCAATCAAGTTTTCATCTTTATTCGCAATATTCTGATTGCATCTTTAGTTCTTACTTGTTCTCGATTTCAGGTAGGAATTAAGACCCTTGCTGGTTGGGTTGATCGTGCTCCCGCAAGATCAGTAACTCTCGGAGATTGTCATAGCGATTGCATTGGCGCACGAGCTTTGCACGTGTAGTCGGATCGTCAAGCACGAACTCCACCAACAAATCGATTTATTCCCATCTCATCGAAAGATTGGACACCTTTGTCCTATCATTTAGTGTCTCGGATGGAAGCTAACAAAGACATGAAAATTGTCTTTTTGCGTAAGTGCATTAATATTTTAATGTGGCGAATTTCAACCAGGATTGATTTCTGTCTTAGAAAGGAAATCATAAATTTGCTTCACACAAGCAGTTTCTCACAACAAATCAATTTGGCATTCAACCAATTAGGTATGTTATTCTAAGAATTGATGTTTTCTTTTCATTATGGTTTCACAAATTTATATTGAACTTGTTTACTTCTCCATTCATCCTACATTTTTTCGACTTATCAAGCGCACAATTCAAAATATAGTAAATTTGTCATATATTAAGATGAATTTTCATGATTACCAATTTTTTTATTATAAACAAAAATTGCATGTTATTGCAATTTTTTTTATCTTTCATATTCCCTCCGTCCTATGAAATTTGTCTTAGATTTTGGTAAATTTGGATGCATCCGCACATTAGATAGTGTGTAGATATATACATGGAAATTTTGAAAAATCTAAGACAACTTTTATGGGACGGAGGGGTTATTTTGTTTTAGATGTTTAACGTACTTCTACAACCAAACGAAAAGTATCGCATTAATATAGTGATTAACGTATGCCCCTTAATGTTTTATATTGTCTATAAGTCCGTAACGACAATATCCCTAAAATCTATAGAAGGTGGTAGAATATTACAGTAGTAGTAAGTTATGCTTCTTATGTGTATGAATCTCGCAAAAACTTGATATGCGTTTTTGAGGTAAGTAATAAGTTACCTTGAGATTCTAGGGTTATATATAGTGGTCCAAGCCCAATAAGTGTTAGTGTTCACAAATAGTTACATAATATATTCACTCCAAATTTTATTGATTGGTTGTGATGTTTCCGGTTACAATGTTAGATCTTGATTACCTACAAATTAAAAAATGCTTGGAAACAAAATGAACTAGGTTGTATTAAGATGTATACAGTTAGAACACTGCATCTTAAATGTGTATCTATGTTGTTTCACGTGTCCTCGGAGCGATCAATTACCCCATCAAGCGTGACCGAATTCAGTTTGCCTTTCTCCTCAATGTTACATCCTCAATGTTACACTTGAAGTAGACACCAAATTAAAAATAGGTTACCTTGAGAGTCCAGAGTTTACGGGGCAGTGATGAAGTTACCTTGAGAGTCTAGGGTTTTATATAGGTCTCAAATCCCTATTAGGGTTAGGGTTTGCAAACAGGTGTATACATAATATATTCGCTCAAATTCACTCCAAATTGGAGTATTGACTGGTTGAGATGTTTACGGGTATAATGTTAGATCTTGATTGGCTGCAAAAGGAAAATAGAACGCTTAGAAACAAAATGAACTAATTTCCTTATGATGCATAAAGTTAGAACGGTGCATTTTGAATGTGCATCTTTGTTCTTTTCGTGGCCTCGGAGTGATCGATTACCCTATCGAGCGTGAGCGTCTCCAGTTTGCCTTTCTCCTCAATGTTACACTTGAAATAGTAGACAGAAAACTAAAATAGGTTCGGAAATGTGTTTTCACGATTCTCGCTAATCCTAGGCCTCCGTCTGCGCATACATGCATGGGCGTCGCGATGGCTAGCTAGGCTGGGCAGCAGCATTAGCTGCTGGGCTGACTGGTTGTACCGTTTGGGAATTGGGTCATTCTGTGCAGGATGCATGCTGGCCTAACAACATCACGAGCGGTAGCGCCTGCTGCATTTTTTTTTTTTTTTTTTTTGCAGCTCGCCTGCTGCAGGTTGGGTGTACTACTATGCGGTGAGTCAGCAACTGTGCGGTACAATCAGGCAGCTACAGCGCCTGTAGATCGAGGGGGACACGCCTCGCCACTCGCCAGCCAGCGGTCCACGCTGGTCTCGTCTCGCGTCACCTTCCTGCTCGCCTATCTCGCGTCACCTTCGGACCTTCCTAGCTGCTAACATTTGAGGCCACGTCTTCGGGGTTGAGCCGTCATGGCTATACAGCGCCTGTAGATTACTTATGAAGAGAATTGAGAAGGAATGAAGTAAACAATGTGTTTCGTTGACTGCGACTGCGGTTATTTATACTCAGTGGCGGACGCAGGAAAGAATTGGAGGGGGGGCACACCTCAAAATTTTTTTTTGCGCACCCCTCAAATTGTGAAAAACCTTTGCATAATGAAATAATGAACAATATACAAGAAAAATTCATTGCATAAGAAAAATAATGAACAACTATCTTTAACAAAGGCATCTCCTCCGGGACCTCCATTGGCTCTCTCTTTGAACAAGAAACACACAAAGCAAAATGCCGCATCCTTTCCGATACTATATTCTAGCCAATTGTAGTGATCAAACCAAACACAACTAAAGTGCCGATTTTTGCCCTTCTTTTTTGTTGGCGGGAAAGCATGCTCATATGGTCGGCATGGACCTTTTAGGATATATCCTCTCCGAACATCATCTTGAATATTAACATCATAACTTAAAATAGGAATCCTTTCCCCCGGATCATGTGGACAAAAGTGAGCATCATATGACCTTGCATTTGGTTGTTGGGGTGAGGGTGGGGGTGGTGTTGTATCTTCAATGTCAATCTCACTCTCAACATCGGATTCGACTTCTTCATCGTGAACAATATCGGATTGAACCGGAGATGCAATCTTCTTTGATGCTTGTTTCTGAAAAAGTAGCGCAATTTGTCTATTTCTCTTCATTTCTACACAATTGAAACATTCAAACATTACTAATTTAACAATTTTATGTGTTCTTCATCATATAAGATTTAACACCACAGAACATACATTGATAAATGATAATTTGATACATACACACATGAAAATAACAGTTTATTCATGTAAACAGAGAGTCATATGCTATGCAAACAGCGGATCAGGGGCTCACTTCTGGAGTTGGAGTTCTGGTCGTGGCCTCTTGGGAAGATCAGGCCATCAGGTCATCAGGACACAGTCACACAGGGGCGGACAGCCGGACTGGGCACTTGGGCAGAGAACTGAGAAGCAGAGTTGAGGGCGGGCGACGGCGAGGCCGGCAGGCGCCGGGCGACGGCGGGCGAGGCGAGGCCGGCGGGCGACGGCGGGCGACGGCGGGCGACGGCGGGCAGAGAAACAGAGTTGAGGAGGTTGAGGGCGGGCGAGGCCGGCGGGCGACGGCGGGGGGCGGGCGAGGCCCGTGGCCGGCGGGCGACTGCTGTCGGGGGCTCGGCCGCTCGGGGCGAGTGCGATGCGCGTGAGGCGTGACCTCGACTCCAGTATCCACGACTCCTCCAGGTCCAGGCTAATCGGCCTTTTTTTCCATGGAGTATAACCTGGGTGGGCCGAATTTCTGGGTGGGCCACGGCCCCCCCCCCCCCCCCCCGCTGCGTCCGCCAATGTTTATACTACCCAACAGTCACGAGTAGATGCTGGTTACAATATTTGTGTCCATTTGGTAAATACGCAGTGAACAAATCTACAAGATTGTTACAAGATTTTATTCCTAAAATATCAAATTTTTCCATTTTTTTGTAATTCATGAGAAAATAACAGTATTGGAGCAATATGTTTAATGGTATTATTATTATTAATGTATCCCATATGTATTCGAGAAACACATGCGGCGTTATCCTTATAGATAATGGTTGGTGATTCTGATGAATCGACACCTAAGCTATACACATTCTCGTGAGGCTTCATATAGTGCAATTATTCCATAGTGGTTAGTGGACGTTGCTACTAGAGTCTGTTTTGTCGACTTCCATGAAATAGCAGTTCCGCCACCACATAAAAATGTAGGGTTTCGTTGCAGAAAACAAAATTCTATGATCTATGGAGATGCAAAGATTCAGTGTTCATACCACTGAAGACCGAAAGTGTTACGTTCATGATGAACGTTGTCAATAAAGGTGTACGTCGACGCTAACCTCAATGTCGAGAAGAAGTGCAAGCATTGAAGCGCCCCAAGTGTTGCGCCTCCACACTTCTACACACGTACGGTGTATAGACGTGTCCCGGCCTCCGGTCCAGCAAAGCAGCGGAAGCAGAGGATCCGGACCGATGTTCCAGCAGCACGACCGCGTGCGTATGGTGGAGAGATCCTAACCCCTATGCGGGTTCCAAAGTTTGGGAACACGCGTGAGGGAGAGAAGAGGGAGAGAGAGCTCAAGGGGGATAAATGAGGAGGAGCCAATGTAGGGGTTCACAGCAGAAAACAAAAAAATTATAACTACCGTACTCCGATTGCCCATGATCTATTTGAGTAGTGCCGAACGGAGATGGTTTCGGTGACGTATCCTCGTAAGCCGAAAGCGGTTAACGTTGTACTAGAATGTGGTTGATATGGCCTTTCACGTCGCCGACCAGTGGCGGAGCTTCAAGGAAATCATGGGCGGGCCAGGCTAAAAAAACACACAGAAATTTTGTTCTCAATTTTTTTTTTTTTGAAACAGGAGGTGGTATTTCATTAACGTGACACGTGACGGGTACATTTTGCATACATGGGCTTTACAATACTTGCCCTAATGAACCTAGTATTTGAAGATAAGGCCTGCAACTTTACAAAGCACACCCCAGGATAAAATATGGTAAAGCAATCGGTCCTAGAGCACCACCGTCGATGCTCGCCGGCATCCTCAAAGCGTCGTCGCCAAGGAAAGGAGAGAAGGTTCTCGAACTCTTCCGCCCGGTGAGAAACCACTCCCACTGGCAACCTCCACGCCGCCAGGAACGAACCACTTCATTAGACCTTAGTCACTACTCAAATTTCTTGTTTTATTGGTTATAGATCAGCAATACTCAGTTTTGTTTCTTCTCTCAGTTGCCTTTCCCATTGTTGTTGGCATGTTGCAATTTGCAAAATTCAGAACTCATTGAGTGAACAAACCAATCCGTCATCCATGCCATCAAATTAACAAATTGATAACTAGGATTTGCATCACGAAAGAGACGTAACTGGATTGGATGGGAATTTGGGGAAGGGGACGGGCTTGATTCAGTAACAAGTCGCTGGTCGTGGCGTCGGCTGACCTTGGCCCGGCAGGTGACCTGCGGGCGGTGCTGCGACACTGCTCACTAGTGTGCCCCCTGCTCCTCCTCCCTGCTTCCTCTGGTAGGCCGATTTCCCCTTCCTAAACTAGCGAGGACGAACTGTCCTCTAGCAGCGCAAGGCACGGAGCTAGGTTTTCTGGTGGGCTGAGCATCTGATGCGTAGTATTACAAATTGTTTCGGCCAAAAAGCTGGGTGGGCCAAGGCCCCTACTAAGCTCCGCTAGTGTCGCCGATCTCAAGGTCGTGTTGCAGTCCTCTAGGACAACCACCCATGTGCACACATGGTCTTCAACCCCGCACAAAGAAAAGCATAGAAAAAAAAGCAAAGAATACCCACGGCACGGCACGGAGATGGTTACGGTCGCACCAAGCAAGAACGCACAAAGAAAATGTCTGACAAGCAACATCGCCCGAGACGCCTCAACTCTGGTGGGAGCACCATCACCCGTCCTACAGCGCTGCCTATGGAAGCGTCACCGCCCCGATTTGCAGCACCGCAACCCCGGCTTGAAGCACCACCGCCGCCGGTTGCAGCATCCGCCGTCACCGATGGTAGCATCCACAGTCGCAAGTGGTAGCATCCGCAGTCGCACGTGGTAGCATCCGCCTCCGCGGCTTGCAACACCGTCGTCGTCGGTCACAGCAACCACCGCCGCCGGTGGTATCATGTGTAGTAGTTGGTGGCAGCATCGCCTGACTCCAATGTAAGCACCGCCCGATGCCATCGGAAGCACTGTCGTTGCCGGTGGGGAGCACCGTTGGTGTTGCCTACCATCACCAGCCATCTCGTGTGGCAGCACAAGTGCTCTTGGCTCACAACACCTTCCATCGGCAGTCGCATCACTCGCCATCGGTAGACGCAATACCCATGACCTCCATCTCCGACTATGGCGGGGTGCCGAGGGAGCTGGGCTTACGGGCATCCGCAGCGGGTTCCATCTCCGGCGGTGGCGAGCTCCGGGGGGGTCAGGGCATCGGGCTCCGCCGCGGCCTCCATGTCCTCAGATGGCGAGCGGCCGGCGCTGCGCAGCGGCCTCCATCTCCGCCCTACCCGGAACCTCCGCTGCAGCCTCTGAAAACTACCGCCGCGCTTGCAGCCCCCAAAAACACCTACCTCCAACTCCTCCAGCGAGCAGCCTAGGGAGTGTGTCCTCACCGGCCAGGCCGCGCCGCGGCTCCTCCTCCTGCTCTCGGCATCCCAAGTACCAGCGGCGGGGCGGTTGATTTTGGGGAAATCATGGCAGGAAGCAAGTGCGTGAAGAGAGGCGGAAACAAGCGGTGCAAGCAGATAAGGCAACAGAGTTGGTGGGGCCCATGGAAAAAGACTCCGTATGATATCTGTACGCATCGAGGGGCCACTGAAATAGATCGTATTCCAACAATTATTCATAAAATTAAATTGCTAATCCATCTTAAAAATATAGTTTAATGATCTACCAGTTTGCTGTAATATATGTTGCTACTCTATTGTATAAAGTTGATTAAACTTAATT
Source organism: Lolium rigidum (assembly GCF_022539505.1). NCBI lineage: Eukaryota > Viridiplantae > Streptophyta > Magnoliopsida > Poales > Poaceae > Lolium > Lolium rigidum. The sequence goes on from NC_061510.1 coordinate 369,172,248, forward strand.
TTCCTTTTTAACGCACTTATTGGCGGACTGGGTATGTCTTGTAAGAATAGGCAATTGGTTTGTAAGTGGAGTTTAAGTAACCTCTCTCGTCCACCGCTTAGTACTTCCTCCGAGCCATAGTAATTGATGCTAAAATATATCTATAACTAAAAATATGTCTTTTTTTCTTCGATATGGGTGCATCGCCCCGGCTTCTAAACTAAACGGAAACGCTAGAAATCAGTCGTTTGAGATTTAATATGTCTCAGTCGTTTCTTAGTTGGACTGCCCGGCAGCATCTTGGGCTTTTTCGGGCCTGTTTTTTCGGCCTGTTGTCTTTTTTTGTCTATGGGCCTGTTGTTCCTGTTTGTTGTTTATTTTGCAAACAGGCCCTCGTTTTTTTTTCTTTTATTCCTAGATCCCGTTCTGTCGGTCACCGCATTTCAAACAGTAACGGCATAAGACAAACAGATAAGGCTCGGGGGAGGAGGGGAATGAAATAGCCGGCGACCACTCATGGCGCACCGGCGAGATCCGGCTGATTTCACCTCAGCAGAGGCGAATCAGTTGATTCGGCGGCGCGACGACCGCATCTCCGGCGCCTCGCTGGGAGTTTCGTTCATGGGGAACGTCTCTAGCCCATCAAATCGAGCAAGGATGGACGTGCTCGTCGGCGACGGCAAGCGCATCTCCGGCGCATCTGCATCAAATTCTCTGGGAGTTCCGTTCATGGGGAACGTTTCCAGCCCGTCGAAGCAAGCAAGGATGGGCGGGCTTGTCGCTCGATGGAGAGGAGGCGCAGCATCACCGTGTTCCTTGTCGCCATGAGAGCTTCGTCCCTTCGAGTAGCCCCGTGTCTATGCCCTACCTTTGTTTGAGATCCGGGTTGTGTTGTTGGTGATGCTGCGGGAATGATGTCCACTTGATTCGTTTGTAGCTTCGCGGGGATCCCTTTTGTGTGCATCTCTCGCCCCAAATTTGGTGGATAAGGCCTCAAGTACGTCAATGGGAGGAAGGATTGATGGGCTTGCTGCCGATGGAGAGGAGGGACAGGATCACCGTGTTCCTCTTCGCAAAGCGTCCTCCATCCCTTCAGGTACGTCGTGTCCATCCCCTGCATACAGTGCTCTGTCTGTGTTTTTGTTTTTGCTCTGTAGTTGATGATGCGCCAAATATCTGCAGTAGTATTCATTTCCATGTTTCAGTATTGTTTCTGGACGAGTTCAGTAGTTGATTTTTGTGTTTGCATTTGGTGAATTCATTTCCCCTGTTTGCAAGCTGGTTGCAACTAGGATTTTTTGTATGTGGAATGTAACTGTTTGTAGCTGTTTACCCTGTTTGTTTTGGTGAATTCATTTGGTGAGTTCAGTAGCTGTTTGCAAGCTGGTTTCAAGTGGCAATTGGACATGCTAGTTTCAACCAGGTTGCAATTGATTATTAGTTCAAGCTAACTAATTAACTAACTAACTCACAACTTTCGAGCTTGTCATTTTTTTGAGTTTATAGTTGCAACTAGGTTGCAATTGATCATTAGTTCAAGTTTTGTCTCGCATTTTTTAGTTTTATAGTTGCAACCAGGTTGTAACTATAAGTTGGTAGTTCTAGACCTCTAATTTTTTTGTGAGTTTGTGAAAGGGTGCTTTGTGGTCGAACATGGAGGGAAACGGCACACATACTCACCAGTAGCACGAATCCATCGAGTGTGCATGTTGATGTTGTGTTTTATACCAGTCCTTTGTCACTAAGCATTACCAATTAAGATTCAACTAGGTTTTCTATGTACAGATTTTCCGTGTTGAGTAATTAGTTGTCTTCTAGGCACAAGTTATGAGTAACTAGCAAATATGAGTTTCAACCTAGGTGAAACTGTGAAACACGAGCTAGAGTCCGGTTGCAACTGTGGGCTTGGAGAGCTGCAACCTCGATGTTTTCCAACAAGTTTAATTCTAAATGTAACTAAGTGCTAGTAGTTTCAACTGGGTTGTAAGTATAGTCATGAGGGTGCAACTTGCGTGCCTTTTTCGTGCTAGTTTCTGATCTAAGTCTATGAGACATGAGTTACAACCAGGTTGCAACTGTGGGTCGTGGTGTCTTCTGAGTATTTTTTTGTCATGATTTTTTCTATTCTAGTATGTTGTTCTTGTGAATTTCAACCTAATTTGAGTTTGGTGATTGAGGAATTAGAACCTGGTTGCAACTGCGAGGTGTGGTGTATTTTTCCACCATTTTCAATCTGGTTGCAACCGCAAGGCGTTGTGTATTTTTCCACCAATTTCAGCCTGGATGTAACTGGGAACTTTACCACCTAGCTGAATGTAGATGCCATGAGTTGCAAGCAGGGTGTTTCTTTGTAGGTACGAGTTGCATGACTTGCAACATGGTTGTCTCTTTCCTGTAAGTTTCAACCTAGTAGCAACTGAAACCAGGAATTTTTTCCTAGTTTCTGTAAGCACGAGTTGCAGCATGGTTCACATTTTTGGCTAGTTCAAACCTAGGTGAAATCGATAGACAACAGTTGCAAGTAGTTTGCAACTAGTACCCATGATGTGCAACTCTGAGCCCAAGAGTTGCAAGTCAAAGTGAGTCGAAATCTTCGGTTGTACTTACTTTTGCATGTTTTTTGCATATGTTTTTGTTTTCAATTATTATTAAATGCCATTTTTAACTGTGAGAATCTTAATTGACGTTGATTGTAAATAGCCAGAGATTCTAAGTCACATTTTTTAAACTGATAAGGTACTAATTCACATATAGTTGTAGTGCCTAATCAAAGGCAAGGGCGACAAGTGCTTGCATATGTTAGGTTGAGATAGAGTATAATTCCAGTTTTTTGTAAGGCTTTTTTTTCTTTCTTGGACTTCACTTGTTTTTTGAGCTTCACTTGTTCTACCATAAGCCAACTAGTACACTTGTTTAAAAAATTATAGACAGCCGCCTTCCTTATACGCAAAAAGGTGACTTACTGTTAGAGATTATTATGGTATTTTTTTACTTCACAGACCTATCTTCACTATTTACCGAGTGGTAAACAGTTTTTTAATTGTTGAATTCATGATGTTGTTGTATGATAGATACTATATAGTTGCTGATTTGAAAATAAGTCCATTTTCTTTGTTTTCTGAATTCAGATAACACTGGAAAACAAGTCTTAGCAGATACTTCCGCTGGATTCAATCATGGACAGGAATATGAAGGGGATTTCATTCATGGTGACATATCTGACCCAGAACTATCACAGAAAGAGTTGTTTGATAATATAAAGGATCTGGTAAGTTACTATATAGTTGCATTCATTCTTTTTTGGTTGGTTACACTATTTTGAGCATGTTTTTCTTTTTTTGCTTATCAGGTTGAGAAGAGTGTTGAAAGAATAGTGAAGCGGAGAACTAACCTTAGGAAAAAGAAGAAGGTGCATCCATCATCTAATTTTTTAACTTTTCACTGTACTTGAGTTTGCTAGAAATAAGGCGCCTGATTGTTATTATGTCTCAGTCAACTCCGTATCCATTGGATTTGTCTCGTGATTCATGCTGATATGACAGTTGCAAGTGGGTTGCAACTGAGATTTCCCTAATTACAAGTAGGTTGCAACTGAGATTTCCCGAGTCTCAAATGGGTTGCAACTGAGGTTTTACTAGTTGCAAGTGGGTCGAAACCGAGAAAAAAATCCACACAGTTTAATTTACTTCAAGATTCATGCTAGACTATGAGTTACACATGAGTTGCAACTAAGTTGTAACTGAGACTTGATGATGTCACGCGATTGAGATTTAGTTAAGTCTGAGTTGCTTGAGATCTAGAAGTTTTAATTGCGTAGTTTTCGTTCTTTTTTTATGATTCATGTTTTCTATGTTCTTCTCATTGTAATCTACGTATTAATTTTTGAATGTTCTAATTAAACAGAAAGAAAAGACTGTAGCTGATGAAGGACACATTAGTGAAGATGAAATTACAGCGTACAGCAGATGTAGTGTTCCTTATCTGATCACTGTTTTCAAAAGTATCACTTGCTCAGACCATAGGAAAGATCTTGTCAAGAAGATTGGGTTTCAACACATGCTAGATCTTGATGATTGCAATGTTCCAAGATTGTTTGCACAGTTCATTGCTGATAATACAAAGCCTGATGTTGAAGCAATTATAATTGGGAAGAAATCAATACCGATTGATCCAAAGTCTTTTGAGCTTGTACTAGGCATCCCTGCTGGTCAGCTTCCTGTTGAGACAGATGAAGAGGCAGGCAAACATGGTTTCCTTAGTTTATTTGGTTTATCGGAGGTACCGACTGTACGGTTTTTTGGTGACAAAATCATCAAACAAAAAGATCTTCCGGATGATGAGTTTTGTCGTTGTTTCATGGCTGTTCTACTGGCAACATTCTTATGCCCAAACTCCTCAGCTAAACCTAGCACCAAGTATTTGGGTGCTCTCATAGACGTTGATGAAATTAAGAACAGGAACTGGTGTAAGTTTGCACATGTGTGGATGATGTGGTACATCAAGAAGTACCGAAAGAAAGAGCAAAGCACAACAAATCATCTATCACGCTTGGTGGTTGTATATACCAACTAACTGTGAGTTACTTAACAACCAAATGATAGATTCAAATTGTTATATTTTTGCTTATCTGTTTCTTAATGTTTTAAAATTGATTTTTGGGGTGTAATTCTTTAATTAATTTTATTTTTGTTTTTTCATGAAACACTAGGTGAGGTATCTCGATTTCATTGACTTTGGCTCAATATCATTACCATCAACAATTCCAAGGATTTCTGTCTGGAAAGGGAAGTTAATTAAACATTTCAGTGAAATGGATAAAGGACAAGATCACTACAAGTTGATTCTCCGGAAGACTGATCACTTTTTGTCACCTCAATTCATTCTTTAATCTTTTTTAAAATATAATAGGCATACAAGAACAAGAACAAGATCACTACAAGTTGATTCTACAGATTAAGCAGCAAGTTCTTTTTCACTTGAGATAGATTGTGGTAACTACTTGTCTATTCATGTCTTATTTTGTTGTACAGATAGTTCTATTTTTTTTATCTTCATGAAATTGAAATATGATGCAAATATAGGAGGACACTCATTTGAATGAAGCAAATACAGAGTTCTTCAAGTGAGCAGCAACGTTACTGAAGATATTCACTGTTAGATTGTGTAAAAACATTGAATTGCATGCAATACTTTTCATATTCTGGTTGTACAAATATTGATGACTGCAAGTGACATTACAGAAGCTAGCAATTGCATCTTTTTTTCTAAATTTTCAAATGCTGAATCTTTTATGTTTTGATTGCCTTTAGTTGTTTTTATTTGAAGTGTATTATTTTCTGCGCTTTTTGAATTATTTCCCTAAAAATGACTTGTTTCTAATTGCTTGTTTCTACTTTTTGAAATTTCTGTGTATTTTATTTTCATTTGATTATTTTCTGGGTGGGGTTTTATTTCTTTGTTCGAGGGGTGGGGAGCTCCGCCTATGTCATATAAGTTGAGGCATAGCCGGTTCCAAGCCCGGATAAAGGAGGAGGAACCACTGTTTTTAAGCATTTTTTTTCAGATGTAGTTGATAAGACTAGAGTAAATCTTCAGTTTTACACCACAAATTTTCAGTAGTATCTGCTTTTGTTTTTTACATATAATGCACCTGCTTTGTTTTGCCTCGTTGCCCTATCTTTGCCTACTCGTCCTATCTCTCGTAGGATTCGTCAACCTCTCGGGCCATAATTTTGCATAGGATAGTAACCACCAACTACACATTGACAGATAGTAAAGAACATATGTGTTTGAATTTTGAAGTTACAGAATACCAACCACCAACTACACACAGTCATTAAATGGGATGTAGGCAGTTACTAGCATTTATTGCATTTATTGCTCCACCCCCCACCCAGTCCTATATAATGCACCTGGTGGTGAAGCCATTCTCATTCATCTTCCTTCTCTGTTTCTGTCCAGAAAAACTCCTTTCTCTCTGAAGATTCCTTTGTTTGTTTAAAGAGGTAGGAATAATGTGTTTTACATGTCACTACTTCATCTCCTTTTCTCTCTGTTTGTTCTAAATTCTTTTTTGTCTTTTGAATAATTGCTAAATATATGCAAGATGAGTTGTCTTGTTTGTGGTTCGATGGGAAACCGTTGTCATGAGAGGCGGGAGACTCTCAATTCATTTCGTTGTCACCTTGGAAGCAGCTTTGACGAGTTCATGGTATATATACTTTTTAGTACTAATCTTTTTTGTTGACAATTTGTAGACTATATCCTTCATTTTTCTGAATTTATGTTCTACTGTTTTCAGACTGTGCCTTGTTTTGTGAGGAGGCAGTTCAATGACCTCATTGGTAATATCTTTTTTGTCGCTACATCGGATGAAGTGCATTACAAGTTTCATGTTAAGAAAGGCAGTTCGAAGACACGTGTTTTTGGAAGAGGATATCGAAATTTCTTCATGACTATGACCTGAAAGTTGGTGACTATATCATGTTTGATTTTGATAATGCTCCTGAACTGTTTGGGATTTTTGCAGAAGGCCCTGATGGCATTGAAAAGCATCGTGTGGAAGGTAATTTTGTTTTCTCCTTTACCATGTGTTGTCCATTTTGTAATATAACTGATTTCATATCTCATCTTTTTTTAAATATGGTTTTAATTTTTAATTTTTGTATGCAGAAATTCCAACTGCAGTTGTTCACACTCAAGGTGTTACACTTACTACTGCTCAAACATTGAAGAAGGATCAACTTCTCCGTGAGCGTGGTATTGGTCTTGGTGTTGTTTTTGTGCACACCTTGACGAATACTGATTTGAGGGGCAATGGACTGGTATGTTTCTTTTTTTCTTTATATAATCTTAGTTATCCTTTTTATCCTTTTCCATATATAACTTAATTTTTATTATTCAGCGTATACCGAAGGAAGTTGTTAGGTCCTTGAATATATCTGAAAGCGGCGAGGCATGTTTTTTTGTTGATGACTATGGCTACCGCCCTAAGGGTGTATACTACACTACTACTGATGGAAGGATGAAATTCGATTCCTGCTGGTCAGAGTTTGTTAAGGAGCACAATTTTGAACCTGGGAATGTTGTTCTCCTTCTGTTCAATCAGGGCGGCCAGGGTGGTATTGAAGTTTCAGTTGATATCATATGATATAATCTTTTATCATATGGCATTATTTGTTTTCTAGTCTACATTTGTGTGTGTGTCCATTGTCTGTTTTATGTCGATTTGCTACATTTGGTCCCTTGTTTGACTCTACATGTCGCACTATCTATTATGCACACTTTTTATTCTGAATTACATTTGATTTTGGGTTCTGGGGGGGGGGGAACTCCGCCTACCATATTCTCGGTAGCCGGTCCCAAGCCCGGATAAAGGAGGAGGGTCTCTCTCTGTTTTTTTTCATCCTATCATTCAGCGTTTTTTTCAGTTGTTCTTGTCTCTGATTTCCTATGTTACTTTATTCTCAGCATTTAGATTTTCTGGCTTGCGCTATGATGTTTATGGTTACTCAAAATGTTTTCCCCTGCTATTGGAAAGAGGTTCCAGTAGTTCAGAACCTTCATTTCCTGTAAAGTCATATTGGAGGGTGCACATAATTAATTCTTTGTAGGTTCAGTTCTCATATTCAGATTTTGGTATACTTACAACAACAACTTATATATGTGCGTATATAAATCAGGTTCAGAGCCTGATGTTTTATTGATAGCACACGTTTTGGTAGAGGTTCTTCAGTGATGTTTTTAGCAAAATATAATTTGCATGTTCATCTCTGAAAATACATTAAACATTTATTCAGCGGCTAGAATGAGGCTAGCCTGGGTTGTATGTATACTTGCTTGCTTATTGAACTGGAGCACGTCCTGTTTTGCTAGTACTTGTGAAAGTGGATCAAATTCTTTCCAAATGCGTTTCAGCTAGTTTAGTTGATAGCGTCATGTTTGGTCAAATTCATATACAACTTCTAAAATTGCAATAAGGAGCTTATTCCTGATTGTTTGCAGCTTCGTGTAACTTGCTTCCTTTTCTGTTTTGAGTGATCAAAGTGTGCAAATAGATGTGCAAATATAGAGAACCAAACTGAACCATATTAACTCTGGCATGTGGCATTCGTTGGTTTGTTTTCTTTGATGTGTGGTTCCGTGGACTTAAAATTCAGTGAAGAATGAATCTAAATACAAATACCCGGTAATACCAGCATAGTATAAGCATCATTTGATTTCATAATTTGAATGCATATTTTCCTGGAGCAAGTCCTTATCTTACTTTATTTGTTTTTCCAGAAGCGAGAATTCAGCAAGCCAATCCATTAAACCCCACTACCTGTCCATTAGAAGCCAAGTCCAGTCCCTTTTGTTTAGTGTCTGTTGATACTGTTTCATGAAATTTTCCCCTCGACTATAATTTGCATGCAAAGCAAAATTTACTCATAAATCAACATCTTTTATGCAAGCACCTCTCCCGCTTGCAGAATTTTTACATTTTGTCTTCAATCTGTAAATTTTTTAGTCCAGGCCTTTATGAATAACCGAACTGGATGAGCTATTTTTGATACAGTGGTATGTTTGCTTAGTGGAGTGGGTATTCAAGGCAAGCGTGCCAAGGTCAGGTTCTGCTGCATGCAGACCAAGGCTGTGGAGCTGTACCTTTGGCTAGTCATGTACAGAGCAGGCTGTTTGTATTGTGTTGTCTCAAAGAAAAATTACAAGTGTTGCATTAGTAGACTAGCAATGTTATACTTGGGTATTCTCATTTTATCATGGCGTTAACTGTATATATTCTTGTATAGTACGAAAATTGACACATCTTGCCCCAGTTGTGGTTTGTGTACCACAGTTTATCTTGTATAGTGTGAGAACCAAATATTCCGTTGCGCAGTGTCTGTCCTCTATTTCAGTTTTCAGTAATTATTCAGTATCTAGTTTTCTGTCCTCTTTTTCATTTCAATCTGCTTTTTTGAAGTGTAGCGACAACATGAAAATTCAACTTGCTTTGTCTTGTGGCAGTAAGAAGTATGCAAAATTATTTCCAATTGTAAAAGCTGGAAATATTTACAAGGATTTTGAAACTGGAAACGATTTCCATTACAACCTGGGACTTCTATTTCAATCGATATCAAAAATCATTCATAAATTTATGTCTGTCATCACAACATTACAAAGATTTCACTGTCATTATAAATATTTCACTGTCATCACAAACACTTCATAAATAAATTACATTTATGATTGAAAATGAATTCAAAGCTGCAATGGACTTTGTTGAACTTTTGATTTCTTGGAGCCTGGAGATGCTTGTGTTGTTTGTTGTCTTTTACTGGTTTTAGTACCTGCAAAAGTTTTTGAAAAGTTATATATATGTTAAGAATTTTTTTATTCTAAATATGGACTCGCTTTTCCTTGTGTTCAATTGATTCAAACCTGATTGTTTCTTCTTGGGAGTCTTCTTCTCGAAATTTGATTTGTCAATATGCTTGTTGTCACAACCAGCAATGTTGTGATCATGAGAACCACGGTGATCGCATGTTATTCTCTCGTTTTGTGCGATAATGTTCAGCTATAGTTTTTTGCCGGCTTGTAATAGTAGGACGTCCTCTTGCCTTAGCAACATCGGGATTCTCAAGGGAAATACCATAACCATCGTCAATTTCATTACCTTTTTTCTCGCAACTCATTTGTTCTCTTTTCCATTTCAGCTTGTTCCTCACCTTGAGTTATTGCATCCAACTCGTTCTTCTAACTCGGTAGCAAGCTTGATTACAAGGAGATACCTTGCATTATCTTTGGAGCCTTCGATGCAATATCTACAAGCCTTTTAGTTAACATCGCAAACCTTAGGTGGCGGTTCTTCTCTGTAAGCTCTTGCGGAACATTGTACTTCTTGTCTCGTAATATTTTCCTGTCTTGGGGTTTCCATCTATCAATGAAATATTTATCTGGCAGCTCTGATATGTTCAGGTTGACAAGAACACGGAGAATGTGGCTGCATACAACACCATCCTTTTGGAATTTGCAGCAGATACAAGACAAATCTTGTTGTTCAAGATTGACAAGTACTACAAACCGCCGAGGTCTGTAATCTTTCTGAGCAACTAATCTTGTCTTGTACACTTCATATCTCTCATTTTTAACAACCTCATCTACATGAAGCTTATTTGTGAATGAGAGTCTGTTTCTGAAATTTGTAGAATATTTTTCTGTTATATATGCGTCCAGCTTGCAATTCAATCTCACTTCTGAATACATAACTTGGCTTAGTTATCCTTGTAATTGAGTCTTGCTCTTTCTCCTTTTCTTCTATGTCTCTAGTTATTCTGTCGTACTCACCTAAGAAACTTATGATACTGAAATTGGAGCCCACATTATCTTTGAATACAGAGTTTGTGCCTTCACTTCTAGCTGTAGAATGAATGAAAGGAAAGAATGCATTCTTGAAATAAACAGGAACAAACTTATGTCTGAACTTCCACATAGCCTTCAAGTACTTGACATGACCAACATCATACTTATGAATCATTTCTTGCCAGAGATATTCAAACTCCTCCACAGTCAATGAGTTGCAAAGAATATCAGAGAAATCTGCATATAGGTTCTCATTAGTGGCAAATGTTCTTCCACATTTTTCATCTGCTTTTTTCCTGATATGGAAGAAACAATTTCTGTGTACAGCCATTTGGGAAAACCTCCGAGATGGCTATGCCCATTGAAACACATTGGTCTCGTTATAATTGTTACTGGAGCCTTCGACCCATACAATCAAGGAATTCATTGAACAACCATTTGAAACAATCCGTAGCTTTCATTCTCGCATTATTGCACAAGCAAATAGACAATTTTGACCATGCCCTGTAACACCAACAAATGGAGCAAACGGGAGGTTATATCTATTCGTCTTGTATGTTGTGTCGAAGCTCAAACAGTCTCCATACATCTCATACATTCTTCTTGAGTTCCCATCTGACCAAAAAATGCTTAGCACCTTTTTACCATCACCTAATTGGAAGTTATAGTAGAATCGAGGATCCTCTTCCTTTCGTTTCCTGAAATATTCTAGCACTTTTGTCATGTCATTTTGTTTGCACTCATTTCTTATTGCTGTCTGAACGTTGCTCACATGTTTCTTTGTGTATGGCACATCACCTCCTCGCGGTATCTAAGGATGGACATTATTTTCCTTGGGGGTAGTTTCACAGAATTGAAGGTGCGGATGAATAGCTGCTCATCTTCTGTCATGTTCTTGTGTGACCTAAGGAACTTTGATTCATCTGGCGGACTGAGGTCATGATTGTGCACAAGGTCAAGTGTTATGACAACCCACTTCTCATTTTTCAATGTAGCTATCATTTTTGCCTTACAACCAGTTTGCTGAATTATGTTACTGCGCTTCCTCCTACTGTTTTCAGCTACAATTTTGCCTGTCTTCTCTTGCCTCTTTAACTGTTTTTGTTTCCGTTTTGCTTCTAAGGTCTCCTCATCCACAGGCTTCCCTGAACGGTTGCACCGAAAGATAACCCGTGTATGTCCAGTGCTTCCTTGTTTCTTTCCATGGTAATTTCCAGCTTTTGTAATTGCAAAACCACATAACAATGCATAATCATTGAAGAACTTGTGAGCTGCATCATCTGAATCAAAAGCCATTCCCATACGAGGTGCATGATGCTCACGAACTTCTTGACTACTACTTCGTGCAGTTGCAGCAGCTTCCTCAGCATCTAGGAAACTTTGAATATCTTCCTGGGAGAGATGCTCGACATTGTCCAAGTTCTCAGAGTCTTGTACCAAATCATCGTCTTCATCAACAGCATTAGAAGCATCATCACCAAATAAGTCATATTTGGGTGCTACATCATCAAGCTCTTCATCTGTAAGATTCCCTTCTTCAGTCATGTTGCTGCAATTGTGTCCTGATGAATTGCTGTCAAACTGGTTAGGAAATGTTTGTTCTTTGCCATATGCATCATCATTACAGTCATCATCTTCAAACATGCAGTCATTGGTACAGTTGCTTGCATTTGCATTGCTTGCTGTTGCTGAAATATTATTGTCTGTTTGCCTTGTATCTGAATGCTGCACAGATGGTTGCTCATGATTTGTTTCTTCCGAATCAATCATAGTATCTGCTCCATCTGCATACCTTCCAGTGATCATGAACATCTTATTCTGCAGTTTACATTTTTTAGTCTTAGTGCTCAAATATGGGAACCAAAATAACATGTTGTAATATCAATTTGAATGTTGCATGAATTTTTTTTTACCTCATAACTGGCTGGTCTTTGTAGATAATCATTATAGTATTCAGAATTAGCCGTTTCATCAATGCCAAGCAACATCTGTGTGTACGACAAGGCACCATCTACCTGCATTTTATATCATATTTTTTATTGTAAAAAATGACTTTTATATTCTCAGCACAAATATACAATGATCAGTTTGTTTTACTCACCATGTAGGGGGCCTGTACTGTATTGTTTGAATAATTTCTAAATGATCCAGCTGTAGTATCAACCTGGAAAGCATGAAAGATGGAGCATGGTAAGAAGTGTTTTTAAACTATTCTATCAGTAACTTATGTACAAATCTGGTTATATCAAATGTGAAAGCATGTTTGGATGTGAAATAATGTAAATATGTAAGCATCATAGATAAATTATTATTTTTTGGGATTTTGCAATTTGATAAAAACAAACTAACTCATATGTTTGTGTTACTGCACAAATGTAAATGCTTCATCATATATGGAGTCCTTAAATTTTCGATGGAAAGATGTTTGTTACATAGAACTATACAATTTGTTGGTTGTTATTTGCATGATTCAGTTTTCTTTTCTGAAACCAAATTGGTGGATCTCTCACCCGCTCCCTTATGGCGCACATTACCCGTTCAGATTGTTCTGAATTCTTAGCCTAATCAGTATACAAGATGCAGTATATTCATTGAGTGAACTGCTGGTCTGAATCTGCACTTTGTAACCATGTTTGCAGGAAAGGAAGAGCTGCAGTATATTCATTGTACATACCTGTGATGTGTAAGATCCTGATCCTAGGAGGTATTCACCATACAAGTCCATTATACCTGAAAATTATGAACAGTATACTTCAACCTGTGTAGTTTTGTTCTGACTAAATATGATTTTCTTCCATTTTTCTTACCCTGTGTTGTGCACTGTCCACCTGGATAAGTTGTACCTACAAAATCAGATCTGCTGTGTAAGAAATTGAAGGAATAAGTTTTCAGACAGTAGCGGATTCATTTTTTCACAGGAAACAACATGATCCAGTACACAGGAAAGGAGATGATTCAGGTTGAGAGGAACTAACCAAGGTGAATATTTCTTCCTCCAATCAGATCTGGATTCTCCTTTCTACTGGGTCTTGAATCAGAGGAATAGTCTTGATTGATTTCTGCTTGTTTTTCTTTTCCTTTTTCATGTACTTTTCCCTCCATTGTTGGTGCTCGTCGGGAGGACGAGGTAAGCGAACGAATGGACAGAGAGAAAGGTATGTGCCGACCAGATCTTGCGCTGCCGACCAGATCTGATTTCCTTTTTCTTGTTCTCGCAAGCATGTGTTGTGCTGGGCTTTGATTCACTTAACTGCAGCAGGACTACAATGAGGCCCAACAAAAGATTCAGGTCAAAAGGTTCGGGTCAAAGACAAGATTCAGGTCCAAGTACAAAGGTTCGGGCCCAACAAGTACAAGTCAATGTCTACACGAGGTCCACAAATGACGATGGGCTGCATTTGTGGTGTATGACGCCAGGTGACTGAGACATAAGTATGTCTCAGTCGACTGATCTCCAGGCGCCCCCCCTAAACTAAAATATATCTAGATATATCTATATTAGCATCAAATTATATGAATCGGAGGGAGTAGTAGCACGTACTTTCATTGGGCTGAGGTAAAGTTTACAACACCCAACACTAAAAAAAGAAAAAAAATCAGGGAAAAAAATCAGGCACGTACACCATATAGACGGACCAGTTCGTGAGAGTTTGGATCCAAATACAGATCTAACGATCCAGCCTGGTTCAGGTTTAGAGGTAGTCCTCTAGACATCAAACACGAGCACGCACCCTTTGCCTCTTATAGAAGTTATTAGAAGTAGGACACGACATGACTACACATCGCCAAACACTGTAATTCGAGGGTGCAAGGATAGATCGATCGTGCCGACGAACGCAACAATGTCGCTGCCCGATGACATCGTGACGGTCTGACGGAGATCTTCTCCTACCTGCCGGCAAAGTCTGCCAGCCGCTTCCGCGGCGTCTCGTGTGCCTGGCACGCCACCCTGTCATCGGCGTCCTTCATCGATCTACATCTCCGGCGAGCCAACAAGCCAGGCGAGATCAAGGTTTTCTTCAGTCTGCCTGACGACACCCCAGAAGAAGAACCCTGCAACGACGACGCCGTGGAGGAAGAATCCAACGACGACGGCACCGCCGAAGAAGAATTGAACTATAATGGTGAAGGAGAACCTAGCGACGACGGCAGCACACCGGAGGAAAAAACCTATGACGAAGGAGAATCCCACGACGACGACGAGGACGACACCTCGGAAGAGGAAGAATCCCACGACGATGATGATGACACCTGGGAGGAAGAGTCCTACTTTTATGCCTGGCAGCCCGGTGGTGTGGCCACGAAGCTCACTACAAACAATTTTTACCAGCCGACTCCTCTCACCAGACCCCTTCACGGCGTCGTCCTCATGCGCGACGCCACCAGCTACCACATCTGCAACCCTTGCACAGGAGCAACCTTGGCTCTCCCCGACAGCAGCACAATACCGGAGAAGATGATGTGGCGGCCTTTTCATGGGGAAACCAAGCTACCGTATTACGCCTACGGCCTTGGCTACTGCTTAGTGACCCACGAGTATAAGGTGGTGCGTCTGTTTAGCAACAAAGAAGACGATTACAGTCTGGTCCACTGTGAGGTATTTGTCCTCGGCACTCTGGCATACTGGAGGCCTACCGCGCAACAGCCTCCCGCGTGCGTAGTCGAGGACCCGGGCGTGTTCCTAGACGGGCATCTGCACTTCCTTTGTAGCAACGGCGGTATCCTTACTTTTGACGTCAGTGAAGAGACGTTTGGCTCGTTGTTGCCGCCGCCCAATCTAGAGGAGGATGCTCCGATCAAGATGACGGAGCTAGACGGGTGCCTATGTATCTGCCATGGCCATAAGAATTACGGTGATCGCGCATACAATATATGGATGTTGAGAAATTACAAGCAAGGAAACTGGGAACGACTCTGTCGAGTCGATCCAACAGCTTGGACGGAACCCGAGCGGGTGCTGCTGGACTCCTACTGGATGGCTCCACTTGGCATTTATAACGAGAACAGCGGACATACCAAGATTATGTTTGATACGGGTACTTGCAAGGTCTTCGCTGTTGACGTCACCAACGGCAACAAACCGGAGGTCATATTCAACCCTGACGAGACAATTGGTGGCACCTTTAAGGACTTTTCGGAGCCTGGGTTAGGGTTGTTTGAGGAGAGCCTCGTGCCTGTAGGACGCACAATTGGGGAGATGGTCTTGTTGTCGCCACACACCAAAGCTTGGTTTGACATCCTCAAGTGGATGCCGACGCGGTTTGTTGCAGACTTGAGCTTGGTCTGCAGGGCTTGGCGCGCCATGGTCAAGGATGATCATTTTATTCGGTCGCACGTCGCCCATGCAAACTTGAATAAAAGCCCTCGGATCATGCTGATCGATGATTCCACCTTCGGACTGTATGTTGATTTGGAGGACGTCGTTAATGGAAGGGAAGGTTACACAGTTTCTGCTCATCTTGTATGTTCTCAACCATGTCATGGTCTGAATGCTGGGACGAAAGGTTGTCGGAGCTTTGTATGCAATCCTGTACGGGGACACCTTGAGAACATTTTGGTTGATGGTGTTGACGAGGACACGTTCTTTGCCGGTCAAACTGGTATGGGATACGACTCAGAGAATAACATACATGTGCTAGTGCTTGTCACCTACAAAGAAAAGAACTTGGCAACACGGGAGTACAAACTTGAGTGCAAACTACGGTACGTGGATGATAAAAAATGTCGTTTGGTAGACCCTCCTCCTAGACCGGTTGCTAATGTGCCACCGACCTACGTTGCCGGCAAAATCTTCTGGTTGGTAGAGCCTGACCTTGGACCAATTTCCCTAAATTGTGAGATAGTCGCATTTGACATCCGGACCGAAAATTTTGAGGTTCTACAAGGTCCTCCATGCAGCAACCATGCCAACGGGCATAAGTCCATCCTCCAGCTTCATGGTGCATTATGTATGGCTTGTCCGGACAAGAGAAGCAATGTGATTGACATATGGATGATGAAGGATGGCATCTGGTCAATGGAGTATCACATAGAGTTAAAAGAGTTCTCGCAGGAGTATCCATCAGAGAGAACAACACCATTAGCTGTTGATCCGACAGATGGTCGGATATTATTTAGCACGGGTCGATCATTGGGCTACTTCGACCCCGAGACAGCAGCAATGGAGACTCTCTACAGCAACGTTGGCCAGCCGTTGGATCTAAATTTCTGCCCTATTATCTGCGACGAAAGTTTTGTCAGCACACTCTATTCGTTTTTTACTGAATGAATTAGATTCCCAAGTCCCTCCTACGAATTTAATTTCCAAAGAACATCATGAGTTTCAGTAATTATCTTTTTGAGTTCTTGAGTATCATGCTAATTTCATCACACTTTTTATTCGTTTGGTATTCCCTTGATTAAGATTGTACTACAGACTATTTGATATTATCTCAAAGCGCTTTTGATTCCATCGTTTCAATGACATTGATCTACCATTCATGAAAATACGAGAAGAATTGCATGATTCAGATATTGCAAAACAAAACAGGAACGATGACTGGTGATATATAGCATAAAAATTAAACTAGTTTGAATAGTTGTATTGATTCACCAACGTCGCATAAAAAAATTCCTAAAAGTTGTTGGCATGGAAAATGGAAACTACTAATGAGCAATTACTATGGAGCCACATGGGTAAAGGCTCCCATCCTCGGAACCTCAAGCGGAGATTTTCCTTCGATAAAGTTGATGGTATATTTTGATCGCTTAGAGAAAACAAGGGGCCTATGCTTGTTTGATTCAACCGATCACAGATTAGAGCAAAGAGGTCACCGGCTTCGGACCGCAGTGTAGATGGTTTAACCGTCTAAGCGCACTTGTTGTCCAAATGCAGAGCTTGTAATTTTTGTCTCCTTTCTACCATCCATTTCACATTGTTCTCACAAGTGGCTGGGATTCACATCTAAACTTTCAGCTGTGGTTTATTTTGATCCTTCAGAGCTTAGAGAAAACGGGCTTCCGCTTCTCCACGAAGACATTAGTGTGCCTTCTGGTAGCTGGATCGTGTAATCTAAGTTCCCAATCTTCTTCACAACCCAGAATGGGCCACAGTACTTAGAAGAGAGTTTGAGTGTGTTGCCCAGGCCCAAGGCTTTCTTCAGAACCCAGTCGATATGTCGGTTAGTCGGCCAATTTATGATGAATCATGGGACGAGCGATAGAGTTACAACATATCGGCATGCTTTACCGCCGAGCCCGATATACCGGTCTGACAACCTCCGGTATTTTGGCCAATATATCGTGAATCACACCACTTATCGGGATCTAGTAGCCGATTTTTTGGCAGTAGTATTGAAGAAGTGTCCATGAGCTATAATTTGCCACTTTTTTAGATTCAAAGGCAAGAAATCAAGGTAATACTTCTATCCAATACCTCAGTATTTTTTTTACATAGTGAATTTTAGAACTTTTAATGCGAGAACTCTGGATTTTTAAAGAAAACTAGCTAATCAATGGTAATACCCTTAGCGGAAGATAAGGGATTAACCTAATATAAAGCTGATCGAGCGGTAAACGATAAACAATGTCTTGGACAGTGGTTTTAATACGGAAACACGAACATGAAATCTCCCCTTTCTTTTATTTTAATTTTCATACCTGTAGTAGAAGTCGAGTTTTAAGCTTCTAGTTGAGATAAAATACGTCCTTCTAACGTTGACCAACGGGGGAATGATCTCTCCTTTGGCTATACGTTGTTAGGTACAAATGAGACTCTCCGCACTACGGGAAAATCAGGCGCTGCCGTGCGGCCTATCATTGCCGTGAGGCACCGCACGGCAAAGACTTCTTTGCCGTGCGCCGCAAGTGGCACGCACGGCAAACACTATGCGCACGGCAAAGTTACAGCGTGGCGCACAGCAAAGTTAAAGTGCACGGCAAACTCACCAGTGGCGCACGGCAACATCTCCTCGCACGGCAAAGTCCATCAAACGCGCACGGCAAAGAAGCCAGGACGGCAAAGCCAATAAACGCCGCATGCAAAGAAAATATGCTCGGCAAAGGGCTGGGACGTTGCCGTGGGCCTCCCTTTGCCGTGCGGCCAGACAAAGTGCACGGCAAAGCCGCCTTTGCCGTGCGACTCCTTCTTTGCCGTGCGCCATACTTCATTTTATTTGTTTTTCTTTCTATTTTATTTCATCTAATACTTATATTTATTTTTTTATTAGTTTTACTTTTTGATGAATATTTATTAGTGTTAATTAAGACAATGTGCAATACAAAATTACTCTCCATGTTCATCCCCCATATATATCAGGTTTTCGGAGCAATTAATACGCGCTTCGGAAAATCTGCTAAGTGTTATCGCCCAAATGTGAGGAAGGTCACACCGGGGAGCTACTTTTGCACAATTACACCTTGCATCACACTTTGACACATAGCATAGGCCCACATGCAAGATTTGGTGGGGTTCCGGTGTTTCGGCGCTCGTTCTGCCCCTCCTCCCCCCAAAACAGCGGAACGCGTGCCCCGGCGGGTCTACCCCCTAGATTTCTCCGCGCGAGGGTGCACCAATGTACATTTTCATTCTTTTAGGTTTGTTTAGGACATATACACATGGAGAACCAAGATTGGGACCCTTTGGCACATACACCCGCAGCTCGAGCCATTATCACACGATCGAGGGTGTGCCTGATCTACTCGGTTAGGGTTCGGCGTAGGGTTAGGGCTAGGGTCTAGGGTTTAGGGGAGCTACTTTTGCACAATTACACCTTGCACCACACTTTCACACATAGCATAGGCCCACATGCAAGATTTGGTGGGGTTCCGGTGCTCCGGCGGTCGTTCTCCTCCTCCTCCCCCCAAAACAGCGGAACGTGTGCCCCGGCGGGTCTACCCCCCTAGATTTCGCCGGTGGATCTACCCTATAGATTACGCCGTGCGAGGTATGCGATCGAGTTTTGATACGTCTCCGACGTATCGATAATTTCTTATGTTCCATGCCACATTATTGATGATATCTACATGTTTTATACACATTATATGTCGTATTTATGCATTTTCCGGCACTAACCTATTAACGAGATGCCGAAGAGCTAGTTGTTGTTTTCTCGCTGTTTTTGGTTTCAGTAAATCCTAGTAAGGAAATATTCTCGGAATTGGACGAAATCAACGCCCGGGGTCCTATTTTTGCACGAAGCTTCCGGAAGACCGAGGGGGAAAGGAAGTGGGGCCACGAGGCGCCGCCACAACAGGGCGGCGCGGCCCGGTCTTGGCCGCGCGGCCCCGGTGTGTGGGGCCCTCGTGTGGCCCCCGCGTTGCCCTTCCGCCTACTTAAAGCCTTCGTCGCGAAACCCCCGCATGCGAGAGCCACGATACGGAAAACCCATGCGAGACGCCGCCGCCGCCAATCCTATCTCGGGGGATTCTGGAGATCGCCTCCGGCACCCTGCCGGAGAGGGGAATCATCTCCCGGAGGACTCTTCACCGCCATGGTCGCCTCCGGAGTGATGAGTGAGTAGTTCACCCCTGGACTATGGGTCCATAGCGAGTAGCTAGATGGTTGTCTTCTCCTCATGTGCTTCATTGTCGGATCTTGTGAGCTGCCTAACATGATCAAGATCATCTATCCGTAATTCTATATGTTGTGTTTGTCGGGATCCGATGGATAGAGAATACTAT
This sequence comes from Lolium rigidum, assembly GCF_022539505.1. NCBI lineage: Eukaryota > Viridiplantae > Streptophyta > Magnoliopsida > Poales > Poaceae > Lolium > Lolium rigidum. The sequence continues at coordinate 369,192,228 of NC_061510.1, forward strand.
GTTATGTTGATTATCAATCTATTACCTATGTGTTGTTTATGATCTTGCATGCTCTCCGTTATTAGTAGAGGCTCGGCCAAGTTTTTACTCTTAACTCCAACAGGGAGTATTTATGCTCGATAGTGGGTTCATGCCTCCATTAAATCCGGAACAAGTGATGTAAAGTTCTAAGGTTGTGGATGTGTTGTTGCCACTAGGGATAAAACATTGATGCTATGTCCGAGGATGTAGTTATTGATTACATTACGCACCATATTTAATGCAATTGTCTGTTGTTTGCAACTTAATACTGGAAGGGGTTCGGATGATAACCTGAAGGTGGACTTTTTAGGCATAGATGCATGCTGGATAGCGGTCTATGTACTTTGTCGTAATGTCCAATTAAATCTCACAATACTCATCATATCATGTATGTGCATGGTCATGCCCTCTCTATTTGTCAATTGCCCGACTGTAATTTGTTCACCCAACATGTTGTTTATCTTATGGGAGAGACACCTCTAGTGAACTGTGGACCCCGGTCCATTCTTTACATCTGAAATACAAATCTGCTACTATTGTTCTTTACTATTCTTTGCAAACAATCATCATCCACACTATACATCTAATCCTTTGTTACAGCAAGCCGGTGAGATTGACAACCTCACTGTTACGTTGGGACAAAGTACTTTGGTTGTGTTGTGCAGGTTCCACGTTGGCGCCGGAATCCCTGGTGTTGCGCCGCACTACATCCCGCTGCCATCAACCTTCGACGTGCTTCTTGGCTCCTCCTGGTTCGATAAACCTTGGTTTCTTTCTGAGGGAAAACTTGCCGCTGTACGCATCACACCTTCCTCTTGGGGTTCCCAACGGACGCGTGTTGTACGCGTATCAAGTTTGCACCCCTATAGCTTTAAGAAAACATGATAAGAACATTATAAAATATTACTCATGTTGGAAAAATAGGTTTAATTTAATTTGAAATAAAATTAAATGTTCAATAAAAATGGTAAAATTAAAAGAAAACATTGTTGAATGGTAAAAAAAAAGTCGTTGCCGTGCACAAACGCACGGCAAAGACCTCTGCCGTGCAAAAGCGCACGACAAAGATCTTTGCCGTGCAAAAGCGCACGGCACCGAATCGCCCGCACGGCAACGTTCCTTTGCCACACGGCAAAGGCAGCTCGCATGGCAAAGGCAGCGGATAAGGTGGGAACGGTCGGGCCCGAACCCTTCTCCTCCACACAGAAACAGCAGCACGCACCACCCCTTTTCCCCTCGCCGCCGCCGCCACCCACGGTAGCACGTCGCCGCCACATCCTGCCACCAGCCACGCTCACGCCACCGCCTCCCACCGACGCTGCAGCCGCCCTCCTCCCTCCCCTAGCTGCTGCCTCGGCTGCTGGTGCTGCTGCTCGCGCCGCCCGAATGCGTCGCCGCGCAGCCGCTGCCACCGGGCCCTTCCCTAGCTAGGTGCTGCTGTTGCTGTGCCCGCGCCTCTCTCCGGCGCCCCTCCCTGCAGGTATGCCTCTCTTCCTCCTCCTCTCTCCGATTTCCCTAGCGCGTGCCGCCCCCGCTAGCTATGCATGTCTTCCGATTTCATTTGCTGCTGAAACTACATGGATTGATGAGTGTTAGTGTAGGTTTTAGATGATTTTAGTGTACATTTAGATGATTTTAGTTTATAGATTGAGATGATTTAAGTGTAGTTTAGGATTTTAGATGATTTATATGTATTTAGTGTATAAATTTAGATGCATTTAGTGTATAAATTTAGAGGATTTTAGGGTATAGATTTTAGTGTAGATGATTTTATTGTACAGATGATTTTAGTGTAGTATATGACTTAGGGAATTTAGTGTTCATTTGCATGACTATGTTATTTTCTCGCTATGTAGGTGATGCTTCGAGGTGGACACGGTGGACGGCGTCGCGGGGGTGTTTGACGGTGGACGACGTCGCGGGGGTGTTTGACGGGGGGCAGCGCCGTGGGGGTGTTTGACGGGGGGCGGCATCCCGGATCTTCTTCGGCGATTCTCTCACGCGTCTAGGGTATAAATCTCCCTCCCACCTTTACATGTACCTAGATTTTTTTTGTGTCTAGATCACCAAGTCTGTCGCGATACCTAGGCGTCTCTTCCCGACCGTAAGGGTTACGCGGATAAATATGCATTAGTGGTCTCGCATATTATGAACCGTAACTCTTACGGCATTTATCGGGACAGTCATCGGATGCGTAGTTGGGTACGTTCTCCCTGCTCTACCCCGATCCGAGACAGGATTTCGGTAGCGCCTCCCCGTTGTTCTCCGGATGCACACCCCTCTCGGCTTTTTATCGAGATGTGTATCGGGAGAGCAGCGGGGAGGTGCTGCCGAAATTCTGTCTCGGATCGGGGTAGAGCTGGGAGAACGTACTCAATCTACGGATCCGGCGGCTGCTAGGAGCCCACCTAGTAGAGTTTCAGGTTGATGCACGCGTAAAAAAAGATATGATGCATTTATTTCCTATTTGATATATAAATGCTATGTTCGTCTCGTTTTGTTGCCGATTAGAGGATGGATAATCGTGGCTGGATGTACGATGGCAGAATCGGTCGGTGGAACTATACTGATGAATGGGGAGAAAAGACCGAGCAGTTTGTGGATAGGGCGTTTGCCATCCCTAGCAGACCTATAAGAGTTTGGTGCCCTTGTAGTAAGTGCGCTAACCAAAAGGCACAGGACAAGGACACTATGAGTATGCACCTGATCAAGTTTGGGTTCACACCATCCTACAAGATTTGGACTTACCATGGAGAAAAGGCAAAGAAACATGCTAGGAAGGAGGTGCGGCAGATTCAACCTAGGGGGGAAATATGACACTAGTTTTGATAGGTGCTTAGAAAACTTGGCTAATGGTAATGTGCCTGAAAGCTCTCATGTAGAGGTGGAGACACCTCAGGATGCGGAGACAAGTGAGGACCCGGAGGAAAACACAAAGGAGTATTATGAGGCTCTGTTTGCTTCGCGAAACCCCTACATGAAAATACGAGAGGTTACCCAACTAGATGCCATCGCTCGCCTTATGGCCTTGAAGTGCCATAGGAACTTGTGCGGAGATGGGTTCGATGAACTTCTGGTCATCGTAGGCATCCTTCTCGCCGAAAGGGCACCTCTTGCCGCAAAACTTCTACTATTCGACCAAATTGCTCGGTGACCTTAAGATGTCATCTCAGCAGATACACGCTTGTCCAAAGGGATGCATGCTATTCAGAGAGGAGCACGCTGACACAAATTATTGCATCAAATGCAATTCCTCTAGGTACTTTGAGGTAGACCGCAATGGTTATGGTCAGAAGAGGCAGACCACCATTGCCAAGAATATCCTCCGCTATCTTCCAGTTCTACCGAGGATCCAGCGACTCTTCATGACCGAGGATACTGCCCAGCAGATTAGGTGGGCCGTGGAAGGAAACAGATACACCGACAAGATGATACATCCGTCGGATGGTACTGCATGGAAGAACTTTGTCAAGAAATTTCCACTGAAAGCAGGTGACCCGAGGAGCGTAGCAGTTGCGATATCAACCGATGGGTTCAATCCATATGGTATGTCGGCTGCAGTATACAGTTGTTGGCTAGTGTTTGTTATTCCCATGAACCTCCCCCCTGGCGTCTGCATGAGATCATAGAACATGTTTGTGTCGATGATAATCCCGGGGCCCAAATACCCGGGTAAGAACATGAATGTGTACCTGGAACCGCTGGTGGATGACTTGGTTCGCGGCTGGGAAGGTAGCGGGATCCGAACATATGACGCATCAAAGAAGGAGTACTTCGATATGTATGTGTGGTACCACACGTCCCTACATGACCTGCCAGCACGTGCTTTGTTCTGCGGGTGGTGTACACATGGGAAGTGGCCTTGCCCACAGTGCAGACAGGCCGTTACTTTCTTCTGGCTAAACAAGGGAGGCAAGTATTCATGCTTTGATGAAGCTCGACAGTTCCTTGAGCGGAGGCATGCATACAGGAGTGATGTAAAGAGTTTCAAGAAAGGTCGTGTTGTCCGTGGCCCGAAGCCAATTCGAAGACCGGAACGGAAATCAAGGCCGAGTTAGATGCTCTTCAGCCTAGCCACTGATGGGAATGGTTTCTTGGGATATGGGGAGACACACCAATGGACTCACAAGCCGTGCTTATGGAAGCTCCCTTACTTTGAGTTTCTCGAGCTCCCGCATAACATTGATGTAATGCACACCGAGAAGAATATCAGTGAAGCCATTTGGAGCACGATTGTGGACACCGAGAAGACGAAGGATAACATAAAGGCTCGAATTGATCAAGAAATGTGGTGCGATAGGCCGGAGTTGAACATGCAGCCACCTACTGGTGTCAAAAAAACTTGGACTAAGCCACACGCTCCGTTTCTGCCTCACAAAGGCCCAAAAAAATGAGGTCTTCCAATGGATGAAGGACTCCTTGTTTTTCCCCGATGGGTTCGCAGCCAACTGGATGAGGGGCCTGAACATTGAAACGTTGCGAGTACAAGGACTGAAGAGTCATGACTACCACATATGGCTTGAGCGGATTATGCCGGTGATGATTCGAGGCTATGTCCCTGAGAAGACTTGGCGAGTGCTAGCGAGGTTGAGTTTTTCTTCCGCCAGATTTGTGCTAGGGAGTTAGACACTAAAGTGATTGAGAAGGCTGGATGAAGAGGCACCCGTGTTGCTTTGCGATCTAGAGAAGATCTTTCCTCCAGGGTTCTTCAATCCGATGCAACACATGATCCTGCACCTCGCGGAGGAGTGCTTAAAGGGGGCCCGAATTGGGGCCGTTGGCAGTTTGGTCCCGAGAGAGAAACACAAAAGCTTCGTCAAATGACCGGCAATAAATGCAAGATCGAAGCATCCATAGCCGAGGCGAGTCCCGAACGTGGAGGTGGCAAACTTCACCACTAAGCACTATGATCCCAACATTCCCACAAAGCACAACCCGGTCCTCCGTTACAATGCCACCAACAATGAAGAAGTACCCAAGCTTAGCATCTTCGTGGGGCTTGGTGGCAAGTCAAGTGGCTCGAAGCCGTACATAACGGACCTACATGAGCGGACCTTGATCCACTCGTATGTCTTAAACACCATGGTCGAAGTGAAGCCGTACATCGAGTAAGTGCGAACCATTTAATTATTCGCAAACATTCACGGCCTTGATCCACTCGTATGTTCGTGGCTAACTCTTCCTCTTTTCATCGGTATAGGAAATTCAAGGCTATACATTGGAAGAATACCCACAGGGAGCCTACCCCGGAAGAATCCAAGCAAATTTTCGATAAGGGCGGTGGTTTCGGTTTCGAGTAGCTGGTTTTGTAATTTGGTACTATTCTATCCAAATTAGCTAGCACTTCCGACATTTATCGGTCATTTCTCGTTCTAAACTTCTCGTGCTAAACTTGTAGGCAAGAACTGACAAAGAGATGAAGTCAGAGCTAAGAAAAATTGCTAGGGGCTTTGACCATTCCGTAGAAGCGTTCAACTCCTATGACGTGAACGGGTATCGCTTCCAGACCCATCAATACACAACAAGCCGTGTAGGATAACGTTGCATAGAAAACAAAACATTTCCTACCGCGAACACGCAATCCAAGCCAAGATGCAATCTAGAAGACGGTATCAACGAGTGATCCTCAGATATGTACGCAACTTTCATTCAATTTGAGCATTTTCATTTGAGCAAGTCTGGTGCCTCAATAAAATTCGTCTTTACGGACTGTTCTGTTTTGACAGATTCTGCCTTTTATTTCGCATTGCTTCTTTCATTGTGTTGGGTGGATTTCTTTGTTCCATTACCTTCCAGTAGCTTTGGGCAATGTCCGGAAGTGTTAACAATGATTGTGTCACCTCCGAACATGTGAGTTTTTGATTATGCACTAACCCTCTAATGAGTTTGTTTTGAGTTTGGTGTGGAGGAAGTTTTCAAGGGTCAAGAGAGGAGGATGATATACTATGATCAAGAAGAGTGAAAGCTCTAAGCTTGGGGATGCCCCGTTGGTTCACCCCTGCATATTTCAAGAAGACTCAAGCGTCTAAGCTTGGGGATGCCCAAGGCATCCCCTTCTTCATCGACAAATTATCGAGTTCCTTCTCTTGAAACTATATTTTTATTCGGTCACATCTTATGTACTTTACTTGGAGCGTCTGTGTGCTTTTGTTTTTGTTTTTGTTTGAATAAATGCTTGTGTGGGAGAGAGACACGCTCCGCTGGTTCGTATGAACACATGTGTTCTTAGCTTTTAATGTTCATGGCGAAGGTTGAAACTGCTTCGTTCATTGTTATATGGTTGGAAACGGAAAATGCTACATGTAGTAATTCTAAAATGTCTTGAATAATTTGATACTTGGCAATTGTTGTGCTCATGTTTAAGCTCTTGCGTCATATACTTTGCACCTATTAATGAAGAAATACATAGAGCTTGCTAAAATTTGGTTTGCATATTTGGTCTCTCTAAAGTCTAGATAATTTCTAGTATTGAGTTTGAACAACAAGGAAGACGGTGTAGAGTCTTATAATGTTTTCAATATGTCTTTTATGTGAGTTTCGCTGCACCGGTTCATCCTTGTGTTTGTTTCAAATAACCTTGCTAGCCTAAACCTTGTATCGAGAGGGAATACTTCTCATGCATCCAAAATCCTTGAGCCAACCACTATGCCATTTGTGTCCACCATACCTACCTACTACATGGTATTTCTCCGCCATTCCAAAGTAAATTGCTTGAGTGCTACCTTTAAATAATTCAAAATTTATCACCTCTGATTTGTGTCAATGTTTTATAGCTCATGAGGAAGTATGTGGTGTTTTATCTTTCGATCTTGTCATTTAATTCTGACAGAGTTTCACAATGGACTAGTGGCTTCATCCGCTTATCCAATAATTTTGCAAAAAGAGCTGGCAATGGGGTTCCCAGCCCCGATTAATTAACTTGCATTAATAATTCTCTTCACATGTTTTGCTCTGATTTATCAGTAGGCAACTTAATTTTGCAAATAGACACTCCTTCATGGTATGTGATTGTTGGAAGGCACCCGAGGATTCGGTTAGCCATGGCTTGTGTAAGCACAAGGTTGGGAGGAGTGTCATCCATAAATAATGAAACTAAAGTACATGTGTAAACAAAAGAGAAGAGGGATGATCTACCTTGCTGGTAGAGATAACGTCCTTCATGGGAGCCGCTCTTGAAAGTCTGGTTGATAAGGTAGTTAGAGTGCCCACTACCATTCGTTGACAACAACAAACACCTCTCAAAATTTTACTTTTATGCTCTCTTTATGTTTTCAAAACCAAAGCTCTAGCACAAATATAGCAATCGATGCTTTCCTCTTTGAAGGACCTTTCTTTTACCTTTTATGTTGAGCCAGTTCACCTATTTATCTCCATCTCAAGAAGCAAACACTTGTGTGAACTGTGCATTGATTCCTACATACTTGCATATTGCACTTGTTATATTGCTTTGCATTGACAAACTATCATTGAGATATACATGTTACAAGTTGAAAGCAACCGCTGAAACTTAATCTTCCTTTGTGTTGCTTCAATACCTTTACTTTGATTTATTGCTTTATGAGTTAACTCTTATGCAAGACTTATTGATGCTTGTCTTGAAAGTACTATTCATGAAAAGTCTTTGCTTTATGATTCATTTGTTTACTCATGTCATTACCATTGTTTTGATCGCTGCATTCATTACATATGCTTACAATAGTATGATCAAGGTTATGATGGCATGTCACTCAGAAATTATCTTTGTTATCGTTTACCTGCTCGGGACGAGCAGGAACTAAGCTTGGGGATGCTGATACGTCTCCGACGTATCGATAATTTCTTATGTTCCATGCCACATTATTGATGATATCTACATGTTTTATGCATACTTGATACGTCTCCGACGTATCGATAATTTCTTATGTTCTATGCCATATTATTGATGATACCTACATGTTTTATGCACACTTTATGTCATATTCGTGCATTTTCTGGAACTAACCTATTAACAAGATGCCGAAGTGCCGCTTGCTTCGTTTTCTGCTGTTTTTGGTTTCAGAAATCCTAGTAACGAAATATTCTCGGAATTGGACGAAACAAAGACCCAGGGGCCTATTTCGCCACGAACCTTCCGAAGACCGAAGAGCATACGAAGTGGGGCCACGAGGTGGCGACACCACATGGCGGCGCGGCCAAGGGGGCCCGCGCCGCCCGTGGTGTGGGCCCCTCGTTAGCCCCCGACTCTGCCCTTCCGCCTACTTAAAGCCTCCGTCGCGAAACCCCCGAGGCGAAAAAACCACGATACGGAAAACCTTACCGAGACGCCGCCGCCGCCGATCCCATCTCGGGGGATTCTGGAGATCTCCTCCGGCACCCTGCCGGAGAGGGGATTCATCTCCCGGAGGACTCTACACCGCCATGGTCGCCTCCGGAGTGATGAGTGAGTAGTTCACCCCTGGACTATGGGTCCATAGCAGTAGCTAGATGGTTTTCTTCTCCTCATTGTGCTTCATTGTTGGATCTTGTGAGCTGCCTAACATGATCAAGATCATCTATCTGTAATACTCTATGTTGTGTTTGTCGGGATCCGATGGATAGAGAATACCATGTTATGTTAATTATCAAGTTATTACATATGTGTTGTTTATGATCTTTCATGCTCTCCGTTACTAGTAGAGGCTCTGGCCAAGTTTTTGCTTTTAACTCCAAGAGGGAGTATTTATGCTCGATAGTGGGTTCATGCCTGCATTGACACCGGGGACAGTGACCGAAAGTTCTAAGGTTGTGTTGTGCTGTTGCCACTAGGGATAAAACATTGGCGCTATGTCCGAGGATGTAGTTGTTGATTACATTACGCACCATACTTAATGCAATTGTCTGTTGCTTTGCAACTTAATACCGGAAGGGGTTCGGACGATAACCTCGAAGGTGGACTTTTTAGGCATAGATGCAGTTGGATGGCGGTCTATGTACTTTGTCGTAATGCCCAATTAAATCTCACTATACTTATCATGCCATGTATGTGCATTGTTATGCCCTCTCTATTTGTCAATTGCCCGACTGTAATTTGTTCACCCAACATGCTTTTATCTTATGGGAGAGACACCTCTAGTGAACTCGTGGACCCCGGTCCATTCTTTTAATACTGAAATACAAATCTGCTGCAATACTTGTTTTACTCGTTTTCTCGCAAACAATCATCTTCCACACAATACGGTTAATCCTTTGTTACAGCAAGCCGGTGAGATTGACAACCTCACCGTTTCGTTGGGGCAAAGTACTTTGGCTGTGTTGTGCAGGTTCCACGTTGGCGCCGGAATCTCTGGTGTTGCGCCGCACTACATCCCGCCGCCATCAACCTTCAACGTGCTTCTTGACTCCTACTGGTTCGATTAAACCTTGGTTTCTTACCGAGGGAAACTTGCCGCTGTGCGCATCACACCTTCCTCTTGGGGTTCCCAACGGACGTGTCAACTACACGCATCAAGCAAATTTCGGCGCCGTTGCTCGGGGAGATCAAGACACGCTGCAAGGGGAGTCTCCACTTCCAAATCTCTTTACTTTGTTTTTGTCTTGCTTTATTTTATTTACTACTTTGTTTGCTGCATTATATCAAAACACAAAAAAATTAGTTGCTAGTTTTACTTTATTTACTGTCTTGCACTTTATATCAAAAACACAAAAAAATTAGTTTACTTGCATTTACTTTATCTAGTTTGCTTTATTTACTATTGCTAAAATGGCCAACCCCGAAAATACTAAGTTGTGTGACTTCACTAGCACAAATAATAATGATTTCCTATGCACACCTATTGCTCCACCTGCTACTACAAGCAGAATTCTTTGAAATTAAACCTCGCTTTACTTAATCTTGTCATGAGAGAGCAATTTTCCGGTGTTAGTTCGATGATGCTCGCTGCCCATCTCAATAATTTTGTTGAATTGTGTGAAATGCAAAAGTATAAAGATGTAGATGGTGACATTATAAAATTAAAATTGTTCCCTTTCTCATTAAGAGGAAGAGCTAAAGATTGGTTGCTATCTCTGCCTAAGAATAGTATTGATTCCTGGACTAAATGCAAGGATGCTTTTATTGGTAGATATTATCCCCCTGCTAAAATTATATCTTTAAGGAGTAGCATAATGAATTTTAAACAATTAGATAATGAACATGTTGCTCAAGCTTGGGAAAGAATGAAATCTCTCGGTTAAAAATTGCCCAACCCATGGACTCGACTACTTGGATGATCATCCAAACCTTCTATGCAGGACTAAATTTTTCTTCGCGGAATTTATTGGATTCAGCTGCTGGAGGTACCTTTATGTCCATCACTCTTGGTGAAGCAACAAAGCTTCTTGATAATATGATGGTTAATTACTTCTGAATGGCATACTGGAAAGAGCTCCACAAGGTAAGAAGGTAAATTCGTTGAAGAATCCTCTTCCTTGAATGATAAGGTTGATGCTATTATGTCTATGCTTGCGAATGATAGGACTAATGTTGATCCTAATAATGTTCCATTAGCTTCATTGGTTGCTCAAGAAGAACATGTTGATGTAAACTTCATTAAAAATAATAATTTCAACAACAATGCTTATCTGAACAATTCTAGTAATAACTATAGGCCATATCCTTATAATAATGGTAACGGTTATGCTAATTCTTATGGGAATTCTTACAACAATAATAGGAATACACCCCCTGGACTTGAGGCCATGCTTAAAGAATTTATTAGTACACAAACTGCCTTTAACAAATATGTTGAGGAAAAGCTCAATAAAATTGATATTCTTGTTTCTAGAGTTGATAGTCTTGCCTCTGATGTTGATCTTTTGAAATCGAAAGTTATGCCTAATAGGGATATTGAAAATAAAATTGTTACTACAGCAAATGCCATCCAAGTTAGAATTAATGAGAATATAAGATTAATGGCTGAACTCGCGTGCTAGGTGGGATAGAGAAGAAAATGAAAAACTAGCTAAAAAGGAAAATGTAGCTAAAGTTTGGACTATTACCACCACTAGCAATGCTAATTCTTCACATGTTGCTGCACCTCCTACTATCAATGGTAAAATAATTGGTGTTGGCAATGTTTCTACTCCTAGTGCAAAGCGCGCAAAATTACCTGAAACTGCTAAAACTGCTGAAACTGCTGAAATTTTTTCCAACCTTGGGGATGATAATCCCATTGCTTTAGATTGTAATGATTTAGATTTTGATGATTGCCACATCTCTGAAGTTATAAAGTTCTTGCAAAAACTTGCTAAAAGTCCCAATGCTAGCGCTCGTAAACTTGGCTTTCACCAAACATATTACAAATGCTCTCATAAAAGCTAGAGAAGAGAAACTAAAACTTGAAACTTCTATTCCTAGAAAGCTAGAGGATGGTTGGGGGCCCATCATTAAAATGAGAGTCAAAGGTTTTGATTGTAATGCTTTATGTGATCTTGGTGCAAGTATTTCTGTTATGCCTAAGAAAGTCTATGATATGCTTGACTTGCCACCATTGAAAAACTGTTATCTGGATGTTAATCTCGCTGATAATGCTAAAAAGAAACCTTTGGGGAGAGTTGATAATGTTCATATTATGGTTAACAATAACCTTGTCCCCGTTGATTTTGTTGTCTTGGATATTGAATGCAATGCATCTTGCCCCATTATATTGGGAAGACCTTTTCTTCGAACCGTTGGTGCTACTATTGATATGAAGGAAGGTAATATTAAATATCAATTTCCTCTCAAGAAAGGTATGGAACACTTCCCTAGAAAGAGAATGAAGGTACCTTATGATTCTATTATTAGAACAAATTATGATGTTGATGCTTCATCTCTCGATGTTACTTGAGTTACACTTTCTCGCGCCTAGCTGAAAGGCGTTAAAGAAAAGCGCTTATGGGAGACAACCCATGTTTTTACTCCAGTATTTTTGTTTTATATTTGTGTCTTGGAAGTTGTTTACTACTGTAGCAACCTCTCCTTATCTTAGTTTTGAGTTTTGTTGTGCCAAGTAAAGTCTTTGATAGTAAAGTAAGTACTAGATTTGGATTACTGCGCAGTTCCAGATTTCTTTGCTGTCACGAATCTGGGTCTACCTCCCTGTAGGTAGCTCAGAAAATTAAGCCAATTTACGTGCATGATCCTCAGATATGTACGCAACTTTCATTCAATTTGAGCATTTTGATTTGAGCAAATCTGGTGGCCTAATAAAATCCATCTTTACGGACTGTTCTGTTTTGACAGATTCTGCCTTTTATTTTGCATTGCCTCTTTTGCTATGTTGGATGAATTTCTTTGATCCATTAATGTCCAGTAGCTTCATGCAATGTCCAGAAGTGTTAAGAATAATTGTGTCACCTCTGAACATGTGAATTTTTATTGTCCACTAACCCTCTAATGAGTTGTTTCGAGTTTGGTGTGGAGGAAGTTTTCAAGGATCAAGAGAGGAGTATGATGCAATATGATCAAGGAGAGTGAAAGCTCTAAGCTTGGGGATGCCCCGGTGGTTCACCCCTGCATATTCTAAGAAGACTCAAGCGTCTAAGCTTGGGGATGCCCAAGGCATCCCCTTCTTCATCGACAACATTATCAGGTTCCTCCCCTGAAACTATATTTTTATTCCGTCACATCTTATGTACTTGGAGCGTCAGTTTGTTTTTGTTTTTTGTTTTGTTTGAATAAAATGGATCCTAGCATTCACTTTATGGGAGAGAGACACGCTCCGCTGTAGCATATGGACAAATATGTCCTTAGGCTCTACTCATAGTATTCATGGCGAAGTTTCTTCTTCGTTAAATTGTTATATGGTTGGAATTGGAAAATGCTACATGTAGTAACTCTAAAATGTCTTGGATAATTTGATACTTGGCAATTGTTGTGCTCATGTTTAAGCTCTTGCATCATATACTTTGCACCCATTAATGAAGAAATACTTAGAGCTTGCTAATTTGGTTTGCATATTTAGTTTCTCTAGAGTCTAGATAACATCTAGTATTGAGTTTTGAACAACAAGGAAGACGGTATGGAGTCTTATAATGTTTACAATATGTCTTTTATGTGAGTTTTTCTCGTACCGTTCATCCTTGTGTTTGTTTCAAATAACCTTGCTAGCCTAAACCTTGTATCGAGAGGGAATACTTCTCATGCATCCAAAATACTTGAGCCAACCACTATGCCATTTGTGTCCACCATACCTACCTACTACATGGTATTTATCCGCCATTCCAAAGTAAATTGCTTGAGTGCTACCTTTAAAATTCCATCATTCACCTTTGCAATATATAACTCATGGGACAAATAGCTTAAAAACTATTGTGGTATTGAATATGTACTTATGCACTTTATCTCTTATTAAGTTGCTTGTTGTGCGATAACCATGCTTCGGGGACGCCATCAACTATTCTTTGTTGAATATCATGTGAGTTGCTATGCATGTCCGTCTTGTCCGAAGTAAGAGAGATCTACCACCTTTATGGTTGGAGCATGCATATTGTTAGAGAAGAACATTGGGCCGCTAACTAAAGCCATGATTCATGGTGGAAGTTTCGGTTTTGGACACATATCCTCAATCTCATATGAGAATAATAATTGTTGCCACATGCTTATGCATTAAAGAGGAGTCCATTATCTCGTTGTCCATGTTGTCCCGTATGGATGTCTAAGTTGAGAATAATCAAAAGCGAGAAATCCAAAATGCGAGCTTTCTCCTTAGACCTTTGTACAAGCGGCATGGAGGTACCCCATTGTGACACTTGGTTAAAACATGTGCATTGCAAAGATCCGGTAGTCCAAGTTAATTAGGACAAGGTGCGGGCACTATTAGTATACTATGCATGAGGCTTGCAACTTGTAAGATATAATATACATAACTCATATGCTTTATTACTACCGTTGACAAAATTGTTTCATGTTTTCAAAATAAAAGCTCTAGCACAAATATAGCAATCGATGCTTTCCTCTTTGAAGGACCATTCTCTTTACTTTTATGTTGAGTCAGTTCACCTATTTCTCTCCACCTCAAGAAGCAAACACTTTTGTGAACTGTGCATTGATTCCTACATACTTGCATATTGTACTTGTTATATTACTCTATGTTGACAATTATCCATGAGATATACATGTTACAAGTTGAAAGCAACCGCTGAAACTTAATCTTCCTTTGTGTTGCTTCAATGCCTTTACTTTGATTTATTGCTTTATCAGCTTAACTCTTATGCAAGACTTATTAATACTTGTCTTGAAGTACTATTCATGAAAAGTCTTTGCTTTATGATTCACTTGTTTACTCATGTCATTACCATTGTTTTCATCGCTGCATCCACTACATATGTTTACAAATAGTATGATCAAGGTTATGATGGCATATCACTTCAGAAATTATCTTTGTTATCGTTTTACCTGCTCGGGACGAGCGTAACTAAGCTTGGGGATGCTTGATACGTCTCCGACGTATCGATAATTTCTTATGTTCTATGCCATATTATTGATGATACCTACATGTTTTATGCACACTTTATGTCATATTCGTGCATTTTCCGGAACTAACCTATTAACAAGATGCCGAAGTGCCGCTTGCTGTTTTCTCGCTGTTTTTGGTTTCGAAATCCTAGTAACGAAATATTCTCGGAATTGGACGAAACAAAGACCCAGGGGCCTATTTCGCCACGAACCTTCCAGAAGACCGAAGAGCATACGAAGTGGGGCCACGAGGTGGCGACACCACATGGCGGCGCGGCCAAGGGGGGGCCCGCGCCGCCCTGTGGTGTGGGCCCCTTGTTAGCCCCCCGACTCTACCCTTCCGCCTACTTAAAGCCTCCGTCGCGAAACCCCTGAGGCGAAAAAACCACGATACGGAAAACCTTACTGAGACGCCGCCGCCGCCGATCCCATCTCGGGGGATTCTGGGAGATCTCCTCCGGCACCCTGCCGGAGAGGGATTCATCTCCGGAGGACTCTACACCGCCATGGTCGCCTCCGGAGTGATGAGTGAGTAGTTCACCCCTGGACTATGGGTCCATAGCAGTAGCTAGATGGTTTTCTTCTCCTCATTGTGCTTCATTGTTGGATCTTGTGAGCTGCCTAACATGATCAAGATCATCTATCCGTAATACTCTATGTTGTGTTTGTCGGGATCCGATGGATAGAGAATACCATGTTATGTTAATTATCAAGTTATTACATATGTGTTGTTTATGATCTTGCATGCTCTCCGTTACTAGTAGAGGCTCGGCCAAGTTTTTGCTTTTAACTCCAAGAGGGAGTATTTATGCTCGATAGTGGGTTCATGCCCGCATTGACACCTGGGACGAGTGATGGAAAGTTCTAAGGTTGTGTTGTGCTGTTGCCACTAGGGATAAAACATTGGCGCTATGTCCGAGGATGTAGTTGTTGATTACATTACGCACCATACTTAATGCAATTGTCCGTTGCTTTGCAACTTAATACTGGAAGGGGTTCGGACGATAACCTCGAAGGTGGACTTTTTAGGCATAGATGCAGCTTGGATGGCGGTCTATGTACTTTGTCGTAATGCCCAATTAAATCTCACTATACTTATCATGCCATGTATGTGCATTGTTATGCCCTCTCTATTTGTCAATTGCCCGACTGTAATTTGTTCACCCAACATGCTTTTATCTTATGGGAGAAACACCTCTAGTGAACTGTGGACCCCGGTCCATTCTTTTAATACTGAAATACAAATCTGCTGCAATACTTGTTTTACTGTTTTCTCTCGCAAACAATCATCTTCCACACAATACGGTTAATCCTTTGTTACAGCAAGCCGGTGAGATTGACAACCTCACCGTTTCGTTGGGGCAAAGTACTTTGGCTTGTGTTGTGCGGGTTCCACGTTGGCGCCGGAATCTCTGGTGTTGCGCCGCACTACATCCCGCCGCCATCAACCTTCAACGTGCTTCTTGACTCCTACTGGTTCGATTAAACCTTGGTTTCTTACTGAGGGAAACTTGCCGCTGTGCGCATCACACCTTCCTCTTGGGGTTCCCAACGGACGTGTCAACTACACGCATCAATACTTTATGTCATTATTATGCGTTTTCCGGAACTAACCTATTGACGAGATGCCGAAGGGCCAGTTCCTGTTTTCTGCTGTTTTTGGTTCCAGAAATCCTAGTAAGGAAATATTCTCGGAATCGGACGAAATCAAGGCCCGAGCATCCTATTTTTCCACGAAGCTTCCAGAACACCCGAGAGTCGCCAGAGGGGGGCCACTGGGCCCCCAGATGATAGCCCGGCGCGGCCAGAGGGGGGGCCGCGCCCCCCTAGTGTGTCACCGCCTCGTTGACCTTCTGACGCCGCCTCTTCGCCTATATAAAGGTCCCTGACCTAAAACCTCGAGACGAAAAAACCACGGTACGAGAAACCTTCCAGAGCCGCCGCCATCGCGAAGCCAAGATCTGGGGGACATGAGTCTCCGTTCCCGGCACGCCGCCGGGACGGGAAGTGCCCCGGAAGGCTCCTCCATCGACACCACCGCCATCTCCATCAACGCTGATGTCTCCCATGAGGAGGGAGTAGTTCTCCATCGAGGCTCGGGGCTGTACCGGTAGCTATGTGGTTAATCTCTCTCCTATGTACTTCAATACAATGATCTCATGAGCTGCTTTACATGATTGAGATCCATATGATGAGCTTTGTATCGCTACTAGTTGTGTGCTACTCATGTGATGTTATTAAAGTAGTCTATTCCTCCCGCATGGTGTAAAGGTGACTAGTGTGTGCACTCGTGTGGTTCTTGTCGTAGGCTATGATCATGATCTCTTGTAGATTGTGGAGTTAATTATCATTATGATAGTATTGATGTGATCTATTCCTCCTTCATAGTGTAATGTGGACAGTGTGTGCGCTATGTTAGTTCTTGGTTTATTTTGCAATGATCTATTATGCTCTAAGGTTATTTAAATATGAACATCGAATGTTGTGGAGCTTGTTAACTCCGGCATTGAGGTGCTCTTGTAGCCCTACACAACGAGCGGGTGTTTGTCATCCAACAAAAGAGTGTATGTAGCACATATGAGAAAGAGTTATTTATTATGCGATCAATGTTGAGAGTGTCCACTAGTGAAAGTCTATTCCCTAGGCCTTGTTCCTAAATACTGCTATCGCTGCTTGTTTACTTGTTTCATTGCGTTACTACTTGCTTGTTTACCGTCTCCGGGCAAAGCACTTTTCTCGGTGCCGTTGCCACTGCTCATACTTATTTATACCACCTCGTATTTCACTATCTCTTCGCCGAACTAGTGCACCTATTAGGTGTGTTGGGGACACAAGAGACTTCTTGCTTTGTGGTTGCGGGGTTGCATGAGAGGGATATCTTTGACCTCTTCCTCCCTGAGATCGATAAACCTTGGGTGATCCACTTAAGGGAAACTTGCTGCTGTTCTACAAACCTCTGCTCTTGGAGGCCCAACACTGTCTACAAGAATAGAAGCTCCCGTAGACATCATCCTCCCACTCAAATACTTCACTAGAAAGAATTTCTCGGAAATAAGAAACATTGACAAACACTTTTGTCTTTGTCTCGTGGGAAGAATTCCCAATTAAATCTCTGGGATAACCAACAAAGACATTCATCCGATTTTGGTTGTAAACTCTTAGACCAAAATTTAAAGAAAGACTATTAGGGTTTATACCCATACCATAACTTGTATGGTGTCATTTCAACGGATCATGATGATGCTCTATTCAGTGTAAAAGCGGTAGTCACTAAAGCATAATCCACAAAAATATAATGGCGTCATAATATTTTATCTCATCATTAATCCAACAAGGTTTGGATACATATCTTAGATACTATATCATCATTATGATACTCCAAGAAATGTGAGTTGTAGAACAATTTCATAACTCTCTTAGATGTTCGCTAAAACTCGTAATTCAAATATTTCTGCCATGATCCAATCATAGATATTTGACTTTTCTATTACGATGATTTCCACTTCATGCTGAAATTTATTTGAATCCATTCAAATGTTTCAAACTTCTTCCTTATTGAATATATCCACATATATATACTCAATTCATTGTTGAAAGTTTTCATGAAGTAGAAGAATCTCCCGCACACAACTATGCCCAGTGAACCACATACATCATCATGTATTTTTCCACTAAGTTAGTTGCCCGTTCAACTTTTGGCCTATGAACGGTATTTTAATCATTCTCTTTAGAAAAGATTTGCAAGCGTCAAATGATTCAAAAATCAAGTGACTCCAAAAATCCATTTGCATGGAGTTCCTTGATACGTCCAATTTGCATCACTATTTTATATCATAATTTGCTGTTATTCATTGATATATTTCATATTGGGACACAATACTTATGTTATTTCATCTATTTTGCATGTTTCATGATTATTTGGAGATCGCGTACCGGAGCCGAGATTACGCTGGAAAAAGCACCGTCAGGATGCAATATTTCGGAAGATCAACTGAGGAAGGAAATTTTACCAAAAATCCTATTTTTCTAGATGACGAAGGAAGCCAGAAGGGGGAGCCAGCTGGACCCAAGGTGGGCCCACACCATAGGGTGGCGCGGCCCATGGCCTGGCCGCGCCACCATGTGGTGTGGGGCCCCCACAGCCCCTTTCGCCTCCTTTTCTTCGCGAAACCCTTCGTCCCAAAGACCTAAGCCACAGAGGAATCCTCACGAAGGGTTACGGCCGCCTCGCGGGGCGGAGAACACCGAGAGAGAAAAAGCTCTCCGGCGGGCAGGAATCCGCCGGGGAAATTCCCTCCCGGAGGGGGAAATCGATGCCATCGTCACCGCCATCGAGCTGGACATCATCTCCATCACCATCACCATCATCTTCATCATCATCACCGCCATCTCCACCGCTGGACCTCGTCACCGCTGTAGCAATTTGGGTTTGATCTTGATTGTTTGATAGGGGAAACTCTCCTGGTACTGATTTCTACTTGTTATTGATGCTGTTGAGTGAAACCATTGAACCAAGGTTTATGTTCAGATTGTTATTCATCATCATATCACCTCTGATCATGTTCCATATGATGTCTCATGAGTAGTTCGTTTAGTTCTTGAGGACATGGGTGAAGTCTAAATGTTAGTAGTGAATTATGGTTGAGTAATATTCAATGTTATGATATTTAAGTTGTGGTGTCATTCTTCTAGTGGTGTCGTGTGAACGTCCACTACACGACACTTCACCATTTATGGGCCTAGGGGAATGCATCTTGTACTCGTTTGCCAATTGCGGGGTTGCCGGAGTGACGAAACCTAAACCCCCGTTGGTATATCGATGCGGGAGGGATCGCAGGATCTCGAGTTTAAGGTCTGTGGTTAGATTTATCTTAATTACTTTCTTGTAGTTGCGGATGCTTGCAAGGGGTATAATCACAAGTATGTATTAGTCCTAGGAAGGGCGGTACATTAGCATAGGTTCACCCACACAACACTTATCAAAACAATGAAGATTAATCAGTCGTATGTAGCGAAAGCACTAGACTAAAATCCCGTGTGTCCTCGAGAACGTTTGGTCATTATAAGTAAACAAACCGGCTTGTCCTTTGTGCTAAAAAGGATTGGGCCACTCGCTGCAATTATTTCTCTCGCACTTTACTTACTTGTACTTATTTCATCTGCTATATCAAAACCCCCGAATACTTGTCTCGTGAGCATTTCACGGTGAATCCTTCATCAAAGCCGCTCGTCAACACCTTCTGCTCCTCGTTGGGTTCGACACTCTTATTTATCGAAAGTACTACGATACACCCCCTATACTTGTGGGTCATCAAGACTATTTTCCGGCGCCGTTGCCGGGGAGTGAAGCGCTATTGGTAAGTGGAATTGGTAAGGAAAACCTTTACTCGTTTGTGCTGATTTTATTTCTCGCTCGCTGCTATAAGTCATTATGGAGAGATCCTCTCTTCAATTTCTATTTGGGAAATCTACTACTACTGCAACGGTAGTGGATGAGGCGCCATGTGAGGAAGTAATACCATATAAAATACCTATGAAAATTATTGAACATGTTATGGATAACCGCTATGAAGGGGATGGAACTCCCCATCCTGGTGATCATTTACTGTTTTTGCATGAATTATGCGGGTTATTCAAATGTGCAGGTATTGCTATGAATGAAGTTAGAAAGAAACTATTCTCTATATCGCTGTCTGGTAAAGCGGCGCATTGGTATAAATTGCTTGAAGAATGGTGATTCTCTTGATTGGGAGGACATTGTGCCTTTATTTTATTCCAAATTTTATCCTCCAAGTGAAATTCACAAAGATCGGAACCGCATATATAATTTCTGGCCTCATGATGGAGAGAGTATTGCCCAAGCTTGGGGGAGATTGAAGTCTTTAATGCTCAAATGCCCCATTCATGAGCTTCTTGGTAATGTTATTATTGATAATTTCTATGCAAGACTTTCTTTTCAAGACAAGACCTTGCTGGATACTTCTTGTTCTGGATCATTTACGCGCAATAAAGAAGAGTTTAAAAGGGACCTTCTTGATCGGATCCAAGAAAATACTAAAGGTTGGGAGAACGACAAGGATAGAGAATCAGGTATAATTTATGATTATAAATGCATTGAAGCTTCTATGGATACTGATAAATTTCGTAATATGAGTGCTACATATGGTCTTGATTCTCAAGTCGCTGCAAATCTTTATAAAGCTTTTGCCTCTCATTATGAATTGCCTAAGAAGAATTTTGACAAGTATCATGAACCATATAAAGATAAAATTGATTCATCTATTAATATGTGTGTTGTAGTTGAAACTGCTGATCATGTTATTCCTGAAGCTTATATAGAAAAAACTCCTTTTCCTGCTAGAATGAAAGAGTACTCTGTTATAAATAGTGCGGTTCATAAAAGTGAAAAGAAACCTATAGAACCTGAAGAACAAATAAAAGTTGAACCTGCTGTTGCAATAGTTAAAGATCTTGTGACCGAAAATGTAGAGGATGGTCATATTATTTTCTCGTGAAGATGCTTCTAATATTGTTTCACATCCTAATAAACCCAAACAAGTTAGTGTTCCTATGCTATCTGTTAGAATTGGTGATCATTGCTATTATGGTTTATGTGATATTGGTGCAAGTGTTAGTGCTATACCTTATGAGCTTTACACGGAGATTATACACGAAATTGATTCTTGTGAACTTGAAGATATTGATGTGGTTATTCAGCTGGCTAATAGAGAAACTATTTCTCCAATTGGTATTGTTCGAGATGTGGAAGTTCTATGTGGTAAGATTAAATATCCTGCTGACTTTTTGGTACTTGGTTCTGCTGCTAGTGATTATTGTCCTATCATTTTTGGTAGACCTTTTCTAAATACTTGTGGAGCTATTATAGATTGCAAGAAAGAGAAAATTTTGACTAAATTTGTCTGGTGAATCTTATGAGTTTAACTTCTCTAAATTTACCAAAACTCCTTATAAAGCTGATTTGCCTAGTAATGATTTTAAAATGGAGCAAGTGTGCATCTATTGTTCTTGTTCCTAATAATCCTTTGCAGCAACATTTGGAGAATAGCGAGAGTGAAGTTTTTAGGAAAGAAAGAGATGAGCTTGAGGAGATTTTTCTTTGCCAACCTATTCTCAAGCATGATTTACCGGTGGAAGACTTGGGTACAACACCGCTGATGACCCACAAGTATAGGGGGTGTATCGTAGTATCTTCGATAAGTAAGAATGTCGATCCCAACGAGGAGCAGAAGGTGTTGACAGGCAGTTTTGATGAAGGATTCACTGTAAATGCTCACAGACAAGTATTCGGGGGTTTTGATGTAACAGATGAATAAAGTACAAGTAAGTAAAATGCGAGAGAAATAATTGCAGCGAGTGGCCCAATCCTTTTTAGCACAAAGGACAAGCCGGTTTGTTTACTTATAATGACCAAGCGTTCTCGAGGACACACGGGATTTTAGTCTAGTGCTTTCGCTACATACGATTGATTAATCTTCATTGTTTTGATAAGTGTTGTGTGGGTGAACCTATGCTAATGTACCGCCCTTCCTAGGACTAATACATACTTGTGATTATACCCCTTGCAAGCATCCGCAACTACAAGAAAGTAATTAAGATAAATCTAACCACGGCCTTAAACTCTGAGATCCTGCGATCCCTCCTCGCATCGATATACCAACGGGGGTTTAGGTTTCTGTCACTCCGGCAACCCCGCAATTGGCAAACGAGTACAAGATGCATTCCCCTAGGCCCATAAATGGTGAAGTGTCGTGTAGTCGACGTTCACACGACACCACTAGAAGAATAACACCACAACTTAAATATCATAACATTGAATATTACTCAACCATAGTTCACTACTAACAATTAGACTTCACCCATGTCCTCAAGAACTAAACGAACTACTCACGAGACATCATATGAAACATGATCAGAGGTGGTATGATGATGAATAACAATCTGAACATAGACCTTGGTTCAATGGTTTCACTCAATAGTATCAACAACAAGTAGAAATCAGTATCGGGAGAGTTTCCCCTATCAAACAATCAAGATCAAACCCAAATTGCTACAGCGGTGACGATGTCCATCGGTGGAGATGGCGGTGATGATGGTGGAGATGATGATGATGGTGATGGAGATGATGTCCAGCTCGATGGCGGTGACGATGGCGTCGATTTCCCCTCCGGGAGGGAATTTCCCGGCGGATTCCTCGCCCGCGGAGAGCTCTTTTCTCTCCGGTGTTCTCCGCCCCGCAGAGGCGGCCGTAACCCTTCGTGAGGATTCCTCTGTGGCTTAGGTCTTCGGGACGAAGGGTTTCGCGAAGAAAAGGAGGCGAAAGAGGCCGAGGGGGCTCCACACCACATGGTGGCGCGGCCAAGCCATGGGCCGCGCCACCCTATGGTGTGGGCCCACCCTGGGTCCAGCTGGCTCCCCCTTTTGGCTTCCTCCGTCATATGGAAAAATAGGATTTTTGGTAAAACTTCCTTCCACAGTTGATCTTCCGAAATATCGCATCCTGACGGTGCTTTCTCCGACGAGAATCCTGGCTCCGGTGCTCGATCTCCAAATAATCATGAAACATGCAAAATAGATGAAATAACATAAGTATTGTGTCCCAATATGAAATATATCAATGAATAACAGACAAATTATGATATAAAATAGTGATGCAAATTGGACGTATCAACTCCCCCAAGCTTAGACTTCGCTTGTCCCCAAGCGAGACCGAACTCGGTAAACAGGACCACATGTTTATGGAGTGAAGAGTCGATAAATAAAATACGGACAAGAAGCATCATATTCATTCACACAAGACATTATAGTAAACAACTTCCTCATCTAACTCAACTTGAAACAAGTATAAGGTAATCACAAATAAAGGTGCATAAGGAATCATAATTGGTGATGGCAAACTTTGTTCTTGGTCAGAGAACATTTAACAGATTATATTCATTTATTGAGCAGCGCTCTCATATTAAGACTTATGGTAAACTTGCATATTCAATCATATTAATCATTGATGATTTTCAAAGCTATACTCATTCAGGTAAAACTTGTACTAAACAAGAAAGAGTAAAGACATGATGAAACAAATCACAATATAATAGTTTGATCACAACAACTCAAATTCTTGCTTGAGATGGAGGGAAGTAGGTTTACTGACTCAATATAAAGTAAAAGACAGGCCCTTCGCAGAGGGAAGCAGAGATTAAATCATGTGCTAGAGCTTTTTCAGTTTTGAAATCATATAAAGAGAATAAAAGTAAAGTTTTGAGAGGTGTTTGTTGTTGTCAATGACTGGTAGCGGGTACTCTAACCCCCTTGCCAAACAGACCTCCAAAGAGCGGCTCCCATGAAGGACGTTATCTCTACCAGCAAGGTAGATCATCCCTCTTCTCTTTTGTTTACACATGTACTTTAGTTTATTTAAGGATGACACTCCCCCCAACCTTTGCTTACACAAGCCATGGCTAACCGAATCCTCGGGTGCCTTCCAACAATCTCATACCATGGAGGAGTGTCTATTGCAAAATTAAGTTGCTTAACGATGAATCGGGGCAAAACATGTGAAGAGAATTATTAATGAAAGTTGATTAATTGGGGTCGGGAACCCAGTTGCCGGCTCTTATTGCAAAATTATAGGATAAGTGGATGAAGCCACTAGTCCTTTAGTGGAGTCTGCCTAACAAGACTGAAAGATAAAACACCACATACTTCCTCATGAGCTATAAAACATTGACACAAATAAGAAGTAATAAGTTTTGAATTGTTTAAAGGTAGCACATGAAGTATTTACTTGGAATGGCAGACAATACCATGCAGTGGGTAGGTATGGTGGACACAAATGGCATAGGTTTGGGTTCAAGTTTGGATGCACGAGAAGTATTCCCTCTCAGTATAGGTCTTTGGCTAGCAAGGTTAATTAGCAAGCATAAGAGTTGAAGGAAACAAACAAATATACATGTGATAGAAACAATCATGCATCTTACTTGTAAGCACAAACAGTTTTAACTTTTAGAATACTAAGCTAAGAACTGATAAGAAAGATAATAATATCTTCTACATTTGTTTCCTCTATTCTTCTTAAACTCAAAGTGTTGTTGCTATTGACCATTGCTAAGTTTGCCAAAACCAAATAGATTAACTCAATGCTCCCAAAGTGGTACCAATACTAAAATCAAGATCAATCATATAGTAGATTTATATAGTAGAAAACTTGGAAGATTGCCCAGTCCGACGATGGCGACTCCCACCCCCCCACCCTAAACCACCTCACCGCCGGCGATCATCGGCAATTGTGGCTACCTTGCCACATTGGAGCCGATCAGTTTGCTCCCCTCCTCGTTCTCAACAAGGTAACTGGTTCTCTCACACCATGTCATGGCCTCTCCTTCCTGGATCTGGAATGTCTCCTACATGTCGGTACACGATATGGATAATGGCGTTCGCAACCTCAAGGATGGGGAGATTCAGGGTTGGTCTTCCAATTGGATCTTGCTTTTTGATGATAAGGGGATCCCAATTACCGTGCGACCCATTCAGAAGGATGTTGATGAGTTTAAAGTTGGATCTGTCATTGAGTTTTTAGAGTTTCATGCGTTTATTGATCATTGCATTTCTCCCTCACCTGAGGCTCATACTGAGGCTCCTGATCAAGAGGTTTTGGATCTAGCTGCTGTTGATCGTTTGAAGGGAAAGTCTAAAGTGCTGGATCCTAATTCTGCGGAGATCAATTCTAAGGTATCTTCTCCTGTTGCGGATCTTGCTCCTTCCTCTAAGATTTGGAAGATCACCTATTCCACACATAAAGATCTTGAGCGAGGACGGATGAAAGCTTATGATGGGTCTCTCTCATTGTCTGTCAAGGATGATTGGATCTCCCTTCTGGATGCCAAAGGTAAAATTGTTGGTTGCAGATATAAGGAATCCAAGGACAAGTTCTCTATTGGGGCAAAATTATCTTTCCCTATGCATGTGGTTCGTATGGGACAATTGTTGACTTCCACGAGTATTAACACGAGATCTTGCATGGCCCATGCACCACCGACACGATTCCACATGCAATTCCTACCGCTGATCCAAATGCACCGTCTTGCTCTAAGGCTCCATCTAGCTCTAATATTCATCAAGATTCCCCTAAAATGGATCATTACTTGTCTCGTCAAAAGTTCTTGATTATAGTCCTGGTATCAAGGTTGCAAAGTATTGTTTATCTAAATTTGGCAGAGCAGTACATCCATCTGCTACTTCTGGGCATTTTACAATGGTGGTCTCCTTCGGGCGTGCATCTTTCTGTTGACTGCCAAAACCCACCGGCGGGCAGCGGCCTTGTCAACACTGTAGAGCCGGGGGGAGCCTAGAGCTGCGGCTGGCTGAGACCCCTCCGAGCGACGGCCCGCAATGCTCTTCTGGTCACACGCGGCGTTGCGAAGTGCAAGGGCGTGCCACCTGACCTATACCGGTCGGGAAGGTGATGAGGATGCCTCGCTTAGTTTCTCCGCGGGGCATACATGTAAACGTTAAATACGAGCCTCGATCGGCTCTCGAGTTATCCCGTGAATCGGCTCAAAGAGCCGATCCACCCATGATCCGTACGGGGTGCACGAATACTTGGTGGTCCTCGCTTGATCAAGATGAAGCTAATGAGATCTACGACGATTTAGGGTTTTCACCGCATAATCGGATCATCCCACTCCGAGGTTGGGCCTTGCGGCCACGCACGGTGCTCGTAAGCCGATCCTAAACAAGGCCGTGAAAACCAACATGAAGTTGATCCTAGGAACATCCCGTTTAGGACTTGCGAACGCCACCCTACGTGCCACCGGATCCTCCCCCTTTGTAAGGCCTAACTATTGCGGATATTAAACTAATCCTTGTAGAACAAGGAGCAATCGTAACGGATCAGATCTACTAAATAATGATCAAGCGGGTGCCGCCCCCACACCTGAGATAGGCGTGAGGGCGGCTAGATATGCAAGGGTTGCACTACGTAAGCATGCTTAAACGAAGAACAATGCTAACCCTAACACATCTAATGATAACTACGTTGCTCGCCATCAAAAACGCTTCAGTACGAGCAACGCATGAACAACGTGGGGCTTGTGCTGCCTAGATCGCAAGATGCGATCTAGGCAGCATGTCGCTTACCTGATAGAAACCCTCGAGACGAAGGAGTTGGCGATGCGCCGAGATTGGTTTGTTTTTGGGGTTGAACGTGAGTTGTTGTTTATTCCATAAACCCTAGGTACATATTTATAGTCCAGGGGACTTTCTAACGAGGGCGTGCACTAAACCGTGCACGAGTAAGATTCTATCTCTTATCTAAAATAATAAACTACTAAATAAAGATACACGGGCAATTCAGCCCAAAACCCTTCGTGCCGTGCCGCTTTAGAAATCTTCCACCCGTAATCTTCCAAGCCCGGCCCACCTCTGGATTTGTCTAAAATCTGGTGATAACACATGCCCCCTCGGTTTTGGAAATAACATTTCCAAAATCATTATGCTTTCCCTTCGAAGGGTCATGTCGTGGCAGAGCGAGCCGTTACAGAGCATCCTTCATCATTATGCCCCGTCTTCTCGGCTTCCCTAAAAATTCTCGATGACTTTAGCATCGATCCCTTGGAAGCCGTAATGGCATTAAACCTTCACCAGATTTCTCATTATTTAACCGTGCCGACTAGTTAGCTCTCTCTATCCTCTATTCCACCCCAGCTATCGGCACCAAAAAACCCTTTCCTCCTGTAGCAATGTCTTCCTCTTCCTCTTCCTTCTCAAAACTCTTCCCCCAATCTTCGCCGAAGAAGAAGAACGAGGGCAACCTCCACCCCGCAGCGAATCCCTTCTCCTCTGACAAGGAGGAGAAAGAAGGAGAAGCAGCGAAGGCCAAGGCCTCCCCTTCCGCCCGGCTCCCGCCGAAGAAGCGCCCCCACATGTGGGCGGACAGCGAGGACGAAGATGATGACGAAGAGGAAGAGGAGGAGGATGACTCCTCCTCCTCCATCGGGTATCCGCCGACCAAGCGCTTCCGCTCCTGGGCGGACAGCGAGGATGATGATGATGACGAGGAGGAGGAGGCTCCGGCCAAGGGCTGGGGCAGCAGCGACGAGGAGCTCCCTGGGAGCAGCGCCGACGACGTCGACGGCGGCGATGACGAGGACAGCGACGACCAGTAGTATAGGACTAGTAGTAGCAGTGCACTAGGCACCAGATCCCTCTTTTGAGAGCCATCGGCTCTTTCTTGTAAAGCCGCTCCTTGGAATTAATGAAATTGTTCTTTTCCATTCGCTCTTTAATCGCTCCAATTTCATTTCCTCCGTTTGTCACGCTAAGACCGATAGCAACGCGTCGGACTTCTTTCCTTTTCTTGCAGCCACAGCACAGTCCAAACCCTGTACTAGACGACGGCTTTTCCTTCCCAGTTCCTCCCTGGAACGACCATGATGTAGCCGCAGCCGAGGTGACTCTAATCGGCTTTTTTTAAAAACAGGGCATCTTCTAGGCTCGTTGCCCCCCGAGTCTTAGCCGAGGCAAAAACAGAGCTGTATGGACCTAGGCTCGATCATGTCTGAGGGAGCTCCTTATGCCGAGCTAACCGATTTAAACATACATCGGCTTCCCAAAGCAGAGAGCCCTCAAGGTGAGCTGCCCCCCGAGTTTCTTCAGTTCCTGCCGGCCAGATAGGCTCCTTTCCTTTGATGGACCTGATCCGCACGCCATTGACATTGTCCTTGAAGAAATCTCCCTTGAGTCGATGGCCATGCATCGGCTGTTATATCCTTAAGTCGATGCCTGCTGCATCGGCTATGTTCGAAAATTTTCGAATTTTCACTTTTATTACGGCCGACCTGTGCATCGGCCCCCATATTCCAACACCCATCACCAAAAGATGAGATGCTTCTTATCTACCTGGGTGCCCCCCGAGCCGATTCTGTCAAGAGAATTGATGGTATCGGCTCTGTTGGATAACATGTTGAACCCAGGCAGAATGGTGGGTGAGGATAATTTTGGCCGATTGCTGGAATCGGCCTCCACGTTGCTTGCTCGTTGAAGGTTTTGTAAGTTCCCTTCGTAAATTTTTGGGGCCGATCACAAGGATCAGCCTCTCCTGGTTTGCTCATTGGTTTGATCTTGCTACTTGGTCAGGCTGGATAAAACCAACCCAACCTCTGACTTGATGCGCTTGCCGTCGTCCACCTTGAGTGCTCCGTAGAGTCGTGGAGCGCTAAGCTCTGTCGGCAAGACGAGTACCATGTTTGTGCCAGCCGATGTCTCATCATCGGCTTTCCTCTGTTTGGGGGCGCCACTCCATTTTCCGTGGACGACCCTCTTCATCCAGGGTTCGCTGAACCTTTGCAGCCAGATCAGGTCGTGCCTTCCTTAGCGTGTGTAGGTACAACCTTTCGGCTTCCTCCAGGCCGCGCAATCGCTGAACCCTGCGCTTTTGGGAACGGCTGAGTCCGTCAGGGCAGCACCTTGGCCGGTGGTACCTATCTTCTTCCACTTCTCCCTCGTCTTCTGAATCCTCAAGATCTGCCCAACGAGGTGACTCAGCGCGTTTGCTTTGTGGCGGGAGAGGCCTAGGCGCTCGAACACAGACACGTTGGCTGCCTCCTTCTTTTTCGATTGCATTACGGGCAATTGCCGATTGTGGGCAATCGGCTCATTCCTGAATCCCAGCAGTGTCTGAAGAAGGGGCAGTCCCAATGCCTGGCGTTGTCATCTTGCTCCCTTGATGTTTCCGTGGCACAGCGCTCGTGCTCCTCCTCATCGCGATCCTGCCGACGATATCTTCTGGCTTCTCTAGCCAAACGGTCTCCTCTATCATCGTAATTGGGCCGTCGGCGTTGGTCATACTGACTCACATATTTGTTGAGGAGGTGATCGGAGAGGGGTCGCTGATATCTTATATTCTTCACCTCTCCCTCGGTGACATAGCGCTTGCCATCATGACGGAGCCGATCGCGTGGAGCGGCCTCTTCTGTATCCTTGTTGTGAGAGCAGCTGCCCTCATCTCCATCTTTGCCAGAGTGGTTTCCAGGTCCTACCATGTTGATGCTGACCGAGGGACCTGGCTGGCAACCTTCAGGGTAGGTGATTTCCACCATGTTAACGGCGGGGAAGGGTTGGGTGTCGACCTTCATGGCGTACTGGTTAAAAATTAGCCGCCCCTTCTCTATCGCCGCTTGGATGTGCCGACGCCACACCCGCAGTCGTTGGTGGCATGGGAAAGCGAGTTGTGGAATTTGCAGTATGGCTTTCCGTTTAGCTCTTTCGCCGTGGGGAACTTGAGACCTTCAGGAACCGTCAACTGTTTCTCCTTGAGCAGGAGGTCGAAGATCTGTTCAGTCTTGGTTACGTCAAAATCAAATCCCCTGGGCGGCCCTGGTGGCTTTACCCATTTGCAGGCCACGGGGGTTCCCCCCTGAGTCCACTCGGCCATCGCTATCTCTTGGCCTCCCGCAGGCACTTCATCCTCCTCCGTATCGACCATAACTACCGCACGCTTGAACTTGTCTTGGTACAGGTCGGGGTGGCGCTGTTCATATGCCGATAGTTTCGAACCATGTGCGCCGGCGAGGGATAATCTGCTTGGGAGGCCATGTCCTTGAGCTGTGTTGCAAGGCCTCGCTACCGCCAACTCGATCGCTTCCTTTTCGGTTATACGAACCGAATAACATCGGTTCCTAAGATTCCCGAAGCGCTGGATGTATTCTCGTCACCGTTTCCCGCGCTTCGACGTAGTTGTGCTAGATCGGCAATGCCGGACTCGGAAGCTTCCGAATGGTATTGCATATGGAATTGTTCTTCCAATTGCTTCCAAGACTCGGATGGAGTTTGTCGGCGAGAGGTGTACCATCCAAAAGCCGATCCCGTGAGGGACCGTGAAAAGAGCCTCACGCGTAGCTGATCCGACACCGAAGCCGGTCCTAGTTGAGCCAAATATCGGCTGACGTGCTCGATGGAGCTGGAGCCATCCGATCCACCGAATTTGGAGAAGTCGGGGAGCCGATATTTAGGTGGCAGCGGGATCATCTCGTAATCGTCGGGGTACGGCTTGGAATAGCCGATCGCCCTTCTTTTCGGCATCATGCCGAACCGGTCTCTCGCATGGTATCGATCTGATCCGCCGTGCTGGCCGTAGGAGTTGCACTCGAAGATTCGCCGGGGTGGCGTACTTGGCCTGCCATGTTTGCTTTTCCAGCTCCGAGCCGCTCGCGAGAGCCGGGCTCGGGAGTTTCGTCGGTGTGGAGTATTTAGTTAGCCACGTCCGCTCTGTCGCCGACGTTCCTCCCGTCTTCGCCGGAGTCCCCGATGTTGTGGCCTGGTTTGTGAGTGCCCGATCACCACAATCCGGCACATACATGCACGCGTATCCATGAGGGATCTCCTTAGGCGCCTCCATTAAGAACTCGGTAGTCACTAGGGTCGCCACCAATCCTCGTAGACGAGGAATGCCGGTGTAGTCGGCACTTCAGCGAGGTGCTGCCAACGCAAATGGCAGCGGTGGACGGGACCGGAATGGCAACTCTCCTTGATGAGTCCCGAGAGCTGGTCCCGACGGCGAGTACCGGTGGCTCATGATCTCCTCGGATCACGCGCAGAGCGACACGCTCCAACACGTTGACCAAGTTCTCGGAGTGGCGGTGTAGCGAGTGAGCCACCGGGTAGTTGATCTCTCGCCGCAGACCCCTGGTGCGTTCCTCCGACGGGGTAGAGAGGTCTATCCCATCGAGTGCACCTTGCGGTGAGAACCCCTTCCATCTGATGCCACCGGAACGGGTTCTCTGAAAAGAGCCGATGAGGTCGGCTTCGAGGGTAGCCTTGATCTCGTTGTATTGCTTCTTGAGGTCGTCGAGCGGATCCCCGTAGGTGACCGGCGTGCCGTCCGCCATCTCGGATGTAGATGGCGATGTGGTTGATGTAGACGATTGTCCCACCGGCGTGCCGGAATGTGTTGATCGCCAAAACCCACCGGCGGGCGGCGGCCTTGTCAACACCGTAGAGCCGGGGGAGCCTAGAGCCGCGGCCGGCCGAGACCCCTCCGAGCGACGGCCCGCAATGCTCTTCCGGTCACACGCGGCGTTGCGGCGTGCAGGCGTGCCACCCGACCTATACCTGGTCGGGAAGGTGATGAGGATGCCTCGCTTAGTTTCCCGCGGAGGCATACATGTAAACGTTAAATACGAGCCTCGATCGGCTCTCGTGTTATCCCGTGAATCGGCTCAAAGAGCCGATCCACCCATGATCCGTACGGGTGCACGAATACTTGGTGGTCCCGCTTGATCAAGATGAAGCTAATGAGATCTACGACGATTTAGGGTTTTCACCGCATAATCGGATCATCCCACTCCAGAGTTGGGCCTTGCGGCCACGCACGGTGCTCGTAAGCCGATCCTAAACAAGGCCGGAAAACCAACATGAAGTTGATCCTAGGAACATCCCGTTTAGGACTTGCGAACGCCACCCTACGTGCCACCGGATCCTCCCCCCTTTGTAAGGCCTAACTATTGCAGTATATTAAACTAATCCTTGTAGAACAAGGAGCAATCGTAACGGATCAGATCTACTAAATAATGATCAAGCGGGTGCCGCCCCCACACCCGAGATAGGCGTGAGGGCGGCTAGATATGCAAGGGTTGCACTACGTAAGCATGCTTAAACGAAGAACAATGCTAACCCTAACACATCTAATGATAACTACGTTGCTCGCCATCAAAAACGCTTCAAGTACGAGCAACGCATGAACAACGGGGGCTTGTGCTGCCTAGATCGCAAGATGCGATCTAGGCAGCATGTCGCTTACCTGATAGAAACCCTCGAGACGAAGGAGTTGGCGATGCGCCGAGATTGGTTTGTTTTTGGGGTTGAACGTGAGTTGTTGTTTATTCCATAAGCCCTAGGTACATATTTATAGTCCAGGGGACTTTCTAACGAGGGCGTGCACTAAACCGTGCACGAGTAAGATTCTATCTCTTATCTAAAATAATAAACTACTAAATAAAGATACACGGGCAATTCAGCCCAAAACCCTTCGTGCCAGGCCGCTTTAGAAATCTTCCACCTGTAATCTTCCAAGCCCGGCCCACCTCTGGATTTGTCTAAAATCTGGTGATAACACTTTCAGACTTGATGAAAGTTCAGTGGGGATTGCACTAGAGGCAGCAACTGGTGGTTTCAGTGGTGATCTCAAAGTTTCACTGATTCGTGACAGGGTTTTCTCGTTTTGTGTTTCGAGCAAATCTATTGGTTTTCATCTTTTAACCTCGAGAAGTTTTGCATGCAAGCATTTCAAATGTTTCTTTCATCTTTGGAGTTGCGGTGGTCCAAATTGGCAAAGAGAATTTCAAAATTGGCAGACTGGAATGTGAACAATCTTGGACTCTTGTTAGTCCTACAAAAAAAAGAGTGCAACATGGAATGAATGCTATGAGGGATGGCAAGCCTAAGTCTATCTTGAGGACAAGTAAGAATTCATCAGTGGAAGCTCACTTTTTCGCATTCTATTGAATACACAGCTTGTAAAGGATATAAGGATCCCAATTTCTCTCCTCGGTGTGGTCATGCCTCCAACCCATGTTACAACAACTATACCCTCTTTGAAGTTTGGATCAGCTAAGCCTTTTGATTTTGTGCACTGTAAAACTGTGGAACAAAACGAGAGAATGTTTGGGGAGATGGAAGCAAATTCCTCTCATGATATTTCAGAGGATGTCAATGTTGGGTTGCATCAAGAAGCACAATATGAGGATCCACATGGATATATTGCATTGGAAAAATTGGTTGATGACATGGCCTTTCAATTTTGGGAATGTTCCAAATGTCTCTCCATGGGTCATGTGGCTAAGGATTGTACGAGAAAACTTCGATGTCGTTTTTGTTTCAGATACGGGCATTTTCGGAAAGATTGTTTTGATTGGAAACAGAGCAAATCGGTCAGATGGGTGCCTAAAAGGAATAAAACTGCTATTAATGAACCCTCTGTCGGTTCGTACATTGATTCCCACCGGAGAAGGGTGTCCGGGAGGGGAACGGCGGTTCGGACCCAATTAATATTGCTAGAAGCACCCCGGAGCCTCGTTCTTGTTAGTTCCACCTCTCGTTTCTCTGTTTTCGACGCCTCCGCCCTCACCTTCGTCTCGCCGTCCAGGCAATGGCGAACTTTGAAGTGGATCCTGCTCCTTGGCTGCCGCATGGTCACCAGATTATCGATGGTGGTCCTACTCGACTACCTCGGACTTTCTACAGTCCATCGGTTGACCCGCCTCGCCGCCACGACAATATTTGTGTTGCGGAGTTGATGCCGCCGCCACCGATTCCCCTTATTCCGCATTGGCGGCAGCAGGTACGAAATTTCATCGAGGATCATCTACAGCGCACTGTTGAGGAGGTTCAGCCATGCTTGCTTGGTCTAGGGTTTTATCGATCACGAAGCCCCAGCAGCTAGAGCTGCTTTGGTCAATCACATCCCTTATCAGTTGCAGCAAGGGGTTTTTGTTCGTTTTGTTAATCATGATGATAGGGAGAATCATAGGGCAGTACAAGGTTTTCGTCGTGGATGGCTAATGTTCCTCAGTATTCCACTGGATTTTAGAAACGATTATGATTTAGCCAATGCTGTCAGTACTTTTGGGAAACTTCTGCATTGGCATCAGGATGATGTGTTACTGGAGAGAACAATCTGTTATGTGGCTTTTCCTTCAGATGCTAAGGTTCCAAGGGATGTGGTGTTTAATAAGTTTGCTTCTGTTGGAGGAGTAAAGGAATCCTGGACTGCAGCTTGTTTTATTCTTACTGCTGAGTTTGCTGATGAATTACCTCATGATGAGGATCCAATGCCTCTTAATGGTAATCCACACCCTTTACCAGGACAGCTTGTGCCCAATCTGAATATTTTTGTGAATACAGAGTTTCCTGAGATAGGTTGGGATGAACAAGAGCAAATGCAGGATAATGACAATGGTCAGGGTGTTCAGCATCCTCTGTTTGCTCCCGATCAAGTCCAAGATCAAGTCATGGAGGTGGATGATGAACCAGGTACATCAACATCGGAAGTTGAACTCTGAACAGCAGGTGGTCCAGGAGAGTCACCAGCTCAATGAGTCCGCTATCATTAATTCTTCAAGTTCGTAAGGTTCAGCTTAATATGTTACCCGGTCCACATCAGCTGGTCATCAACAGGATTGAAGTTCAGTTTGAGGTTTTGGGAAAGGATCTCACAGATTTATTGGATAGGATTTTTCCTGCTTACACAAGCTATCTACCTGGTTATACTGTTGGACCT
Organism: Lolium rigidum; assembly: GCF_022539505.1. Lineage (NCBI taxonomy): Eukaryota > Viridiplantae > Streptophyta > Magnoliopsida > Poales > Poaceae > Lolium > Lolium rigidum. The sequence goes on from NC_061510.1 coordinate 369,226,970, forward strand.
GTACTGCCTAAGGATCTGTTCTTGGACAAAATCTATAAGGGATTAGCTCCTGTTTTCCCCTTGAACACAATTCCTGCTGTACTGCCAACACACAAGTTTGCTTGGATTGTCAGATGTTTGCCTCCTGTACCTGAGCTAGAACTTAGCAAAGGTAAGATTATCGATGTTGTGGGCAAAGTTGTTGCCAAAAGAGGGAAAAGGATTATCCCACCAACTACAAGAATTACAAGGAGTGCACTTAAAGTCAAGGTTCAGAATCAGAAGCAGTCTAGGAAGAAAGGGTCAGGGGTTCCCTCTGTGGCTGCCACTTCTCTTTTTACTGACAAAACTGATAGCTCTTCCTGGAATGATAGTTCTGTCAGAAGATGCACTAGGCACATGGCTAAAACTGATGGGTATAAATTTGAGAGCATGCATGACAAGAGCTCCATCAGGAAGAAACCTAAGGCCTCCAAACCTGTTGATGATGAAAGTGAGGGGTTGCTCCTTTTATTCCTATCCCAATATTGCAACAGATTGGTAGGAACCTAGAGATATCGTATGAAGACCCGACTAGGGATAAGCTTATGGTCGCTCCTCGAGATCCCAAGAAGAACAAAGCATCCAATGAAGATTAAGTCTGTTTGTCGGAAAGTCGATGATCGCTTTTGTGTCGGTCGGGGTTTTTCCTTTTGTGTGTGGAAGATTTGTCATGCTAGTGATTGTAATGAATTATTAAACAACAATATGGCTCTGGTTCTTTTGTGTGGCCTGTTATGCATGGTCCTCTTTTGCTCTCCTGTACCTGGTTTCAATGAATAGTTCCTCTAATATGAAGGTGGATTGGAATGTGCTTTGTTGGAATGTCAGAGGTTTGAATGATAAAGATAAAAGATTACTGGTGTATAACAAAATTGATGAAAGTAATTGTGCTATTATATGTTTACAAGAGACAAAATGTGAAACATTTGAACATTCTTTCATCGGGACTTTTTGCCCTAAAAGATTTGATAGATTTGCTTTTGTGCCTTCCATTGGTGCTTCGGTGGGATTATTGTTCTTTGGAATAGCAAAGTATTCATGGGCAACTTATTCGAAACAACACACTCTCGCTATCAAAATACAATTTGTCTCTTCTCATACTGCTGAAATTTGGACTTTGGTTACTGTGTATGGGCCTTGTAGAGGAATTATGAGAGATGAATTTGTTCAATGGTTGCATGATTTGGATATTCCTATACATGATAATTGGTTACTGCTTGGAGATTTCAATTTCATGAGATCAGTTGAAAACAGGAATAAACCAGGAGCTGACATGGCAGATATCTTTCTGTTTAATAATATTATTAGTCATCTGGGGCTATTCGAACTTCCTCTCAAAGGGAGACGTTTTACATGGTCCAACATGCAAGCCACACCCTTGATGGAACAACTAGATTGGTTTTTCACCACTTGTGAGTGGACTTTAAGGTTCCCCAATACCATGGTGTTTCCTCCGTCAAAATCTACCTCTGATCATACCCCTTGTGTGGTGTCTATCTCCACCTCCATTCCAAAAGCAAAAATTTTCAGATTTGAGAATATGTGGTTGGAGCAACCAGGTTTTATGGATGTAGTGAAAAAGGCTTGGGATTTACCAACTAATAAACAGAATGTTGCTTCAATTCTTGCGGCTAAATTCAAAAATCTTAGATATGCTCTCAAGAAGTGGGGGAAGAATCTATCTCACTTAAAACTGCTTATTGAACAGTGCAACAAAGTCATTCTTTTCTTTGATAATTTGGAAGATTCCAGGATCTTAAGCAGAGAGGAATTTAACTTCAGAAATATTGTGAAGGTTCATCTCAAGAAATTATTGGGTATTCAATCTGCCTATTGGAAGAATAGATGCACTATTAGATGGATTCAGCTAGGAGGTGAAAATACAAAGTTTTTTCATGCAAAGGCAACAGAAAGATATAGATACAATGTTATATCAGTAATCAAGGATGAACAAGGGAACTCTATGGTGGATCACAATCAGAAGGCAAATGCTTTTTGGGCTTGTTATAAGAATAGGATGGGAGTTACAAATGATAATGCCACACAAGCCGATATTTCTCATCTTATCAATCCAATGGAGGGGCTGGACATTTTGTCACAAGAGTTTTCTTCGAGAGGAAATTGAGGGAGTGGTCAAGCACATGAAACCTCGATAGAGCTCCAGGTCCCGATGGGTTTAATGGTCCGTTTGTTAAAAAGTGTTGGCATATCATCAAGAATGACTTCATCAATTTGTGCAAGGATTTTCATAAGGGTCAGGCTTCTTTGGAAAGTATCAATAGTTCATATATAACTTTGATTCCAAAAAATTATCTCCTGAAACAGATGAATGATTTTAGACCAATTTCACCGACAAATACATGTTTGAAATTCCTCACAAAGCTTGCTGCAAATAGACTTCAGCTACGGATTACAAGATGCATACATGAAAACCCAGTATGGGTTTATAAGAGGTAGAACTATTCAAGATTGCTTAGCATGGACTTTTGAGTATTTACACCAATGTCATAAATCTAAGAGGAAAGTGGTTGTGTTAAAGTTAGATTTTGAAAAGGCTTTTGATACAATTGAGCATAAAGCTATCCTTAAGATAATGGAGCTCAAAGGTTTTGATCCTACCTTCATCCTTTGGGTGTCAGAGATACTGGGTTCGGTTCTTCCGCTATTCTTTTAAATGGAGTTCCTGGTAAAACTTTTTTATGTAGAAGAGGAGTCAGACAGGGAGACCCTTTATCCCCTCTTTTATATGTGCTAGGGGGTGACTTGTTACAAAGTTATGTCAATAATGCATATAGGGAAGGGAGATTGCAAGCACCAATACCAAATAGAGGAAGTAATGACTACCCTATTGTACAATATGCAGATGATACTATTATCATGTTACCGAATGAGGCGAAGCAACTTGCAAGTCTTGAAAGAAGTACTTAAGGAATACACAGCTTTCACTGGACTTAAGGTTAATTATCACAAATCATCACTTATACCAATTAATATTTCTCAGGTGGAAGCTGAGACCCTATCAACAGAAATACAGTGCAATATTGCTTCAATGCCATTCCCATACCTTGGTATTCCCATGGGCACTACTAAGCCAACTATAAGAGATCTTTCCCCACTCACCGATCGAATTGAAAGGAGGCTTACTCGCATCTCTTCTTTTTTATCTTATGGTGACGGACTAATTCGGTTAATTCAGTTTTATCTTCAATGCCTATTCATTACCTTAGTACTTTGGACATACCGGATGGGGTGATTGATGTAATTGATAAAGCCGAAGAAACTTGTCTATGGAGGAAAAGGAAGGATGATGAGAAAGTGCACTCTCTAGCTTCTTGGGATATGGTCTGTAAGCCAAAAAATAAGGGAGGGTTGGGTATCATAAATTTGAAGATTCAAAATAAGTGTCTCATGATGAAACAACTACACAAATTTTATAACAATGTGGATCTTCCCTGGGTCAAACTAATCAGGAACTCATATTATTATAAGGAAGTACCACATGCTGTTTCTACTTGTGGATCCTTTTGGTGGAGGAACATTATGAAATACTTTGACATATACAGACTAGTGACACTTTGTAAGCTTGGGAATGGGGAGACAATCCTCTTTTGGTCAGATACTTGGAATGATTGGACTATTCAAGAAAGATTCCCAAGACTATTTTCCTTTGCCAAAGATAAACTTATTTCAGTCAATCAGGCTCTACAAATTACTGATCCGGCTCAGGTTTTTCATCTTCCAATTTCATCTGAAGCTGCTGGTGAGCTGCGAACACTTCAAGATATGTTAGCAGGGGTTGTCACAACAAATGATAATGATCAGTGGCTTATCTCAAATAATAAATCTGGTGCTTTTGTACCCAGATCAAGTATACGTGAATGAGTTTTCAACATATACCTTCTCACTTTCCTTCACAATGGATCTGGAAGAGCAAGTGTACTTCCAAGCACAAATTTTTCGCCTGGCTAATTCTACATGATAGAATCAATACAAAGGATATGCTAAGGAGAAGACATTGGCAAGTAACCACTGATCATACCTGTGTTCTTTGTCCCACTGATGCCCCGGAGGATTGGTCCCATTTATTCTTTGAATGTACTTTTAGTGTTAGAATATGGATATACTTGCAAATTGATTGGGCACAAGGTTCGGGGCCGGAGATGTCTGAAGAATACCAAGAGAAGATTTAAGGGTCCTTGTTTTGTGGAAATTATAATTTTGGCTTGCTTGGAATATATGGAAACAGAGGAATAACAAGATCTTTAAAAATATCCAGCCAACTTTCGTGAATTGGAGAGAAGGTTTCTTTTCTGATGTCACCCTGCTTAAGCATAGGGTCAAAGAGAGTACTGTGCCCTTTTTGTCATCATGGCTTGACAATTTGTTGTAATCTCTTGTAAATAGTTGTAGGTAGTTTTTTCTCTCTCTTTTGTATATACTATTTTTTGTTTGAAAGTAATAAAAAAGGCTGTGGGGGGCTCCCCTGCAGTAGTTAGCTTCAAAAAAAAAATCATATAGTAGAAATTGCAAACTAAAATAAGGTGTGCAATATGTAAATGATAAGACTTCTCATTAATATTCCATAACGATAACTCACACCAAGGGATACATAGACAAACTAAAGGAGAGATACTTCCACACTCGCAACCCATCTCATACGATAACTTCCCTACTCATGATATGACACTACTTGATAGTAAAAAGTAAAAGGTAATGATAATGTGATACCGCGGCACTCCCCAAGCTTGGAACAAACCAAGGGGATGCCAATACCGATGATGGATTACTCCTTTGGTGATGGTGGTGATGAATCCCTCATGCGCTTCTTACAAAACTCCTTCAACTTCGGTTTCTCAGCTTGGCAATTCCGCACTAAGACTCGAAGAGATTCATTGTTATATGAAGTTGGCGGTGATGACCTTGTGATGTGAATCGAATGGTATTCCGAGCATTCTTCGGAGGCGACAATTCTCCTCCTGGAGTATCTCCACTTCTCTTCTTAGAGCCCGATATTGATCACAAAATTCATCGGTAGTTCGTAGATCTTCTTCCAACACAGGGAAGGAGTCGAGGCTAAGAGCGGGTTGTAAAGGTCCCTGCAAGTTATGAGAAAAAGAACGTCGAGTGTCAACAGATCCCACCAAGATTTGCTTGCTCCCAACGGCTTGCTGCTCTTGTCTTGATGGCACCCTCTTCACTTCTTCATCCGAAAGCCCCTTGCCCTTGTTGTTGGAGGCCATGGTGCTTCTAGACCGAAAACAGATTCTGGCAGAAACAGCTCGAAACAAAACACGTCGAGAAAACGATATACGGACCTCCAGGGGTCCGGGGATTTTATAATAAAAATTTTCAGAACAAACGGAAAGTACCGGATCGAACCGGAGTCGGAAAGGGGCGACGAGGCGGCCGGACCATAGGTCGGCGCGGGCCCGAGTCGGGCCGCGCCGGCCCGTGGTGGCACGCCCTCGTGCGTCCTTTCCACTCCGTTTCGAACTCGTAATTTTTCATATTTTCCAAAAACAACAAAAATAATGTTCGGAAAGTAAATCGCGAACTTTTCATTACCAGAACTGTTACCTATTCAAAGTCGAGTTCTGGCGGACTGTCAATTTGTCCTTTGATGAAAGCCTCCGGTGTTTCCACTCGAATAATATCAACATCAACATTATAAGAATCACCTGAAATATAATGCTTGAGTCTTTGTCCATTCACTACTTGCGTAGCATTACCTTGGAGAGAGCTAATTTTAATTGCTCCTGAACGATACACCTCCTCAACAACATATGGTCCTTCCCATTTCGAGAGCAATTTCCCTACAAAGAATCTGAGACGAGACCGATACAATAGGACTTTATCCCCAATATTAAATTCTCTTTTGATGATCCTTCTATCATGCCATTTTTTAACTTTTTCTTTAAAGAGTTTAGCATTTTCATAAGCTTCACTTCTCCATTCATCTAGAGAACATAATTGTAGCAACCTTTTATCACCGGCAAGTTTAGGATCTTTATTTAATTCTCTAACAGCCCGATAAGCTTTGTGTTCTAGTTCTAAAGGTAAATGACAAGCTTTTCCGTAAACCATTTTATAAGGTGACATTCCCATGGGGTTTTTATAAGCAGTTCTATAAGCCCATAGTGCGTCTTTCAATTTACTAGCCCAATTCTTTCTAGATTTATTAACGGTTTTTCGCAAGATAGATTTAATTTCTCTATTTGATAGTTCTACTTGACCACTACTTTGAGGGTGATAAGCGGAAGCAATTCTATGATTAATACCATACTTAGCAAGAGTTTTTCTAAAACCTCCATGAATAAAATGAGAACCTCCATCAGTCATAATATATCTAGGTACTCCAAATCTAGGAAAAATAATATCTAAAAGCATTTTTAAAGAGGTCTCACCATCAGCACTTTTTGTAGGTATGGCATCCACCCATTTAGTAACATAATCAACAGCAACAAGTATATGAGTGTTACCTTTTGAAGAGGGAAAAGGTCCCATGAAGTCAAATCCCCAACAATTAAACGGTTCAATAACGAGAGTATAATTCATAGGCATTTCGTTGCGTCTGGAGATATTACCAACCCTTTGACATTCATCACAAGATAAAATAAACTTCCTTGCATCTTTGAAGAGAGTTGGCCAATAAAAACCTGATTGTAGAACCTTTTGCGCGGTTCTATCTCCGCGTGATGTCCTCCATAAGCACTCGCCATGACATTTACTCAATATCTCTTGTTGTTCATATTCGGGAACACACCTTCGCATAATACCATCCACTCCTTCTTTATATAAGTGTGGGTCATCCCGGAAATAATGCCTCAAGTCATAAAAGAATTTCCTCCTCTGCTGAGCTGAAAAGGTTGGAGGCAAGTACTTGGAAACAATAAAGTTAGCATAATCAGCATACCAAGGACTGTCTCGCGAGCTCACCTTTATTACAGCCAATTGTTCATTTGGAAAACTATCATTAACATGAACAGGATCATAAGCAATATTTTCCAATCTAGACAAATTATCAGCAACGGGATTATCGAGCACCTTTCCTATCTACAATATGTAAATCAAATTCTTGCAAAAGAAGTACCCATCTAATAAGCCTCGGCTTAGCATCTTTCTTTGTCATAAGGTATCTAATTGCGGCATGATCAGTATGAATTGTAACTTTTGAATCAACAATATAAGATCTAAATTTATCACAAGCAAAGACTACAACTAACAATTATTTTTCAGTAGTAGCATAATTTCTTTGGGCAGCATCAAGAGTCTTGCTAGCATAATGAATAACATTTAATTTTTTATCTACTCGTTGTCCAAGAACAGCGCCTACAGACAAAATCACTAGCATCACACATAATTTCAAATGGTAAATTCCAATCGGGAGGTTCAACTATAGGAGCAGATTGTTAAGGCTTTCTTTAGAGTTTCAAAAGCTTCCTTACAATCATCATCAAAAACAAAAGGTACATCTTTTTGAAGAAGATTAGTAAGAGGCTTTGAAATCTTGGAGAAATCTTTAATAAATCTCCTATAAAACCCAGCATGTCCAAGAACACTACGAATACCTTTAACATCCCTCGGATAGGGCATCTTCTCAATAGCTTCAACTTTAGCTCTATCAACTTCAATACCTCTCTCAAAAATTTTATGTCCCAATACAATTCCTTCATTAACCATAAAGTGGCATTTCTCCCAATTAAGAACAAGGTTAGTTTCTTCACATCTCTGCAAAACTTTATCAAGGTTTCGCAAGCAACTATCAAAAGAATTCCCATAGACGAGAAAAATCATCCATGAATACTTCCACAATACTCTCACAAAAGCGATGAAAAATAGCGAGACATGCATCTTTGAAAAGTAGCGAGAGCTTTACATAAACCAAAAGGCATACGCCTATAAGCATAAGTTCCATAGGGACAAGTAAAAGTGGTTTTCTCTTGATCTTTAGCTTTAACGGCAATTTGTGAAAACCCGAATAACCATCAAGAAAGCAAAAATGAGTATTTTTAGATAACCTTTCTAGCATTTGATCAATAAATGGTAAAGGGTAATGATCTTTCTTAGTAACTTTATTAACTTTTCGATAATCAATGCACATTCTATACCCTACAACTACTCTTTGAGGTATGAGCTCATCATTATCATTAGGCACAACCAGTCATTCCTCCTTTCTTAGGAACGCAATGCACAGGACTAACCCATCTACTATCAGCAATAGGATATATAATACCAGCTTCAAGAAGTCGTAATACCTCATTTCTTACCACATCCTTCATTTTAGGAATTAGACGACGCTGAGGTTCAACAACTGGCTTCGCATCATCTTCCATATTAATGGCATGTTGGCAAATAGAGGGAGAAATCCCCTTCAAGTCATCAAGAGTATAGCCAATAGCACCTCGGTGTTTCTTCAATATTTGCAATAATCTTTCTTCTTCAAACTCTATAAGTTTAGAACTAATAATAACATGATATATTTTCTTATCATCAATATGAGCATATTTAAGATTATCAGGCAAAGGCTTTAAATCAAAAACAGGATCTTCCTTTGGTGGCGGTGTTGTACCCAAGTCTTCCACCGGTAAATCATGCTTGAGAATAGGTTGGCGAAGAAAAATCTCCTCAAGCTCATCTCTTTCTTTCCTAAAAACTTCACTCTCGCTATCCTCCAAATGTTGCTTCAAAGGATTATTAGGAACAAGAACAATAGATGCACACTGCTCCATTTTAAAATCATTACTAGGCAAATCAGCTTTATAAGGAGTTTTAGTAAATTTACAGAAGTTAAACTCATAAGATTCACCAGCAAATTTAGTCAAAATTTTCTCTTTCTTGCAATCGATAATATCTCCACAAGTATTTAGAAAAGGTCTACCAAAAATGATAGGACAATAATCACTAGCAGCAGAACCAAGTACCAAAAAGTCAGCGGGATATTTAATCTTACCACATAGAACTTCCACATCTCGAACAATACCAATTGGTGAAATAGTTTCTCTATTAGCCGACTGAATAACCACATCAATATCTTCAAGTTCACTAGAATCAATTTCGTGCATAATCTCCGTGTAAAGCTCATAAGGTATAGCACTAACACTTGCACCAATATCACACAAACCATAATAGCAATGATCACCAATTCTAACAGATAGCATAGGAACACTAGCTTGTTTGGGTTTATTAGGATGTGAAACAATATTAGAAGCATCTTCACAGAAAATAATATGACCATTCTCTACATTTTCAGTCACAAGATCTTTAACTATGGCAACAGCAGGTTCAACTTTTATTTGTTCTTCAGGTTCTCTAGGTTTCTTTTCAGTTTTATGAACCGCACTATTTATAACAGAGTACTCCTTCATTTTAGCAGGAAAAGGAGTTTTTTCAATATAAGCTTCAGGAATAACACGATCAGCAGTTTCAACTACAACACACTTATTAATAGATGAATCAATTTTATCTTTATACGGTTCATGATACTTATCAAAATTCTTCTTAGGCAATTCATAATGAGAGGCAAAAGCTTTATAAAGGTTTGCAGCAACTTGAGAATCAAGGCCATATGTAGCACTCATATTACGAAATGTATCAGTATCCATAAAAGCTTCAATGCATTTATAATCATAAATTATACCTGATTCTCTATCTTTGTCGTTCTCCCAACCTTCAGTATTTTCTTGGATCCGATCAAGAAGGTCCCTTTTAAACTATTCTTTGTTGCGTGTAAATGATCCGAACAAGAAGTATCCAGACAAGGTCTTGTCTTGAAAAGAAAGTCTTGCATAGAAATTATCAATAATAACATTACCAGGAAGCTCATGAATGGGGCATTTGAGCATTAAAGACTTCAATCTCCCCAAGCTTGGGCAATACTCTCTCCATCATGAGGCCAGAAATTATATATGCGGTTCCGATCTTTGTGAATTTCACTTGGAGGATAAAATTTAGAATAAAATAAAGGCACAATGTCCTCCCAATCAAGAGAATCACCATTCTTCAGCAATTTATACCAATGCGTCGCTTTACCAGACAGCGATATAGAGAATAGCTTCTAACTAACTTCATTCATAGCAATACCTGCACATTTGAATAACCCGCATAATTCATGCAAAAACAGTAAATGATCACCAGGATGGACAGTTCCATCCCCTTCATAGCGGTTATCCATAACATGTTCAATAATTTTCGTAGGTATTTTATATGGTATCACTTCCTCCCTGGCGCCTCATCCACTACCATTGCAGTAGTAGTAGATTTCCCAAATAGAAATTGAAGAGAAGATCTCTCCATAATGACTTATAGCAGCAGGCAGAAATAAAATCAGCACAAACAGTAAAGGTTTTCCTTACCAATTCCGCTTACCAATAGCGCTTCACTCCCCGGAAACGGTGCCAGAAAATAGTCTTGATGACCCACAAGTATAGGGGGTGTATCATAGTATCTTCGATAAGTAAGAATGTCGATCCCAACGAGGAGCAGAAGGTGTTGACAGGCAGTTTTGATGAAGGATTCACTGTAAATGCTCACAGACAAGTATTCAAGGGGTTTTGATGTAACAGATGAATAAAGTACAAGTAAGTAAAATGCGAGAGAAATAATTGCAGCGAGTGGCCCAATCCTTTTTAGCACAAAGGACAAGCCGGTTTGTTTACTTATAATGACCAAGCGTTCTCGAGGACACACGGGATTTTAGTCTAGTGCTTTCGCTACATAGAGTTGATTAATCTTCATTGTTTTGATAAGTGTTGTGTGGGTGAACCTATGCTAATGTACCGCCCTTCCTAGGACTAATACATACTTGTGATTATACCCCTTGCAAGCATCCGCAACTACAAGAAAGTAATTAAGATAAATCTAACCACAGCCTTAAACTCGAGATCCTGCGATCCCTCCTGCATCGATATACCAACGGGGGTTTAGGTTTCTGTCACTCCGGCAACCCCGCAGTAGGCAAACGAGTACAAGATGCATTCCCCTAGGCCCATAAATGGTGAAGTGTCGTGTAGTCGACGTTCACACGACACCACTAGAAGAATAACACCACAACTTAAATATCATAACATTGAATATTACTCAACCATAGTTCACTACTAACAATTAGACTTCACCCATGTCCTCAAGAACTAAACGAACTACTCACGAGACATCATATGGAACATGATCAGAGGTGGTATGATGATGAATAACAATCTGAACATAGACCTTGGTTCAATGGTTTCACTCAATAGTATCAACAACAAGTAGAAATCAGTATCGGGAGAGTTTCCCCTATCAAACAATCAAGATCAAACCCAAATTGCTACAGCGGTGACGATGTCCAGCGGTGGAGATGGCGGTGATGATGGTGGAGATGATGATGATGGTGATGGAGATGATGTCCAGCTCGATGGCGGTGACGATGGCGTCGATTTCCCCCTCCGGGAGGGAATTTCCCCGGCGGATTCCTGCCCGCCGGAGAGCTCTTTTCTCTCTGGTGTTCTCCGCCCCGCGAGGCGGGCCGTAACCCCTCGTGAGGATTCCTCCGTGGCTTAGGTCTTCGGGACGAAGGGTTTCGCGAAGAAAGGAGGCGAAAGAGGCCGAGGGGGCTCCACACCACATGGTGGCGCGGCCAGGCCATGGGCCGCGCCACCCTATGGTGTGGGCCCACCCCGGGTCCAGGCTGGCTCCCCCTTCCGGCTTCCTCCGTCATCCGGAAAAATAGGATTTTTGGTAAAACTTCCTTCCACGAGTTGATCTTCCGAAATATCGCATCCCGACGGTGCTTTTTCCAGCAGAATCCCGGCTCCGGTGCTCGATCTCCAAATAATCATGAAACATGCAAAATAGATGAAATAACATAAGTATTGTGTCCCAATATGAAATATATCAATGAATAACAGCAAATTATGATATAAAATAGTGATGCAAATTGGACGTATCAACCGCCACCAAAGGAAGATCCTGTTTTTGATTTAAAGCCTTTGCCTGATAATCTTAAATATGCTCATATTGATGATAAGAAAATATATCCTGTTATTATTAGTTCTAAGCTTACAGAGTTTGAAGAAGAAAGATTATTGCAAATATTGAAGAAACACCGAGGTGCTATTGGCTATACTCTTGATGACTTGAAGGGGATTTCTCCCTCTATTTGCCAACACGCCATTAATATGGAAGATGATGCGAAGCCTGTTGTTGAACCTCAGCGTCGTCTAATTCCTAAGATGAAGGATGTGGTAAGAAATGAGGTATTACGACTTCTTGAAGCTGATATTATATATCCTATTGCTGATAGTAGATGGGTTAGTCCTGTGCATTGCGTTCCTAAGAAAGGAGGAATGACTGTTGTGCCTAATGATAATGATGAGCTCATACCTCAAAGAGTAGTTGTAGGGTATAGAATGTGCATTGATTATCGAAAAGTTAATAAGGTTACTAAAAAAGATCATTACCCTTTACCATTTATTGATCAAATGCTAGAAAGATTGTCTAAAAATACTCATTTTTGTTTTCTTGATGGTTATTCTGGGTTTTCGCAAATTGCTGTTAAAACTAAAGATCAAGAGAAAACTACTTTTACTTGTCCCTATGGAACTTATGCTTATAGGCGTATGCCTTTTGGTTTATGTAATGCTCCTGCTACTTTTCAAAGATGCATGTCTGCTATTTTTCATGGCTTTTGTGAGAGTATTGTGGAAGTATTCATGGATGATTTTTCAGTCTATGGGAATTCTTTTGATAGTTGCTTGCGAAACCTTGATAAAGTTTTGCAGAGATGTGAAGAAACTAACCTTGTTCTTAATTGGGAGAAATGCCACTTTATGGTTAATGAAGGAATTGTATTGGGACATAAAATTTCTGAGAGAGGTATTGAAGTTGATAGAGCTAAAGTTGAAGCCATTGAGAAGATGCCCTATCCGAGGGATGTTAAAGGTATTCGTAGTGTTCTTGGTCATGCTGGGTTTTATAGGAGATTTATTAAAGATTTCTCCAAGATTTCAAAGCCTCTTACTAATCTTCTTCAAAAAGATGTACCTTTTGTTTTTGATGATGATTGTAAGGAAGCTTTTGAAACTCTAAAGAAAGCCTTAACAACTGCTCCTATAGTTGAACCTCCTGATTGGAATTTACCATTTGAAATTATGTGCGATGCTAGTGATTTTGCTGTAGGCGCTGTTCTTGGACAGCGAGTAGATAAAAAATTAAATGTTATTCATTATGCTAGTAAAACTCTTGATGCTTGCTCAAAGAAATTATGCTACTACTGAAAAAGAATTGTTAGTCTGTAGTCTTTGCTTGTGATAAATTTAGATCTTATATTGTTGATTCAAAAGTTACAATTCATACTGATCATGCTGCAATTAGATACCTTATGACAAAGAAAGATGCTAAGCCGAGGCTTATTAGATGGGTACTTCTTTTGCAAGAATTTGATTTACATATTGTAGATAGGAAATGTGCTTGATAATCTCGTTGCTGATAATTTGTCTAGATTGGAAAATATTGCTTATGATCCTGTTCTCGTTAATGATAGTTTTCCAAATGAACAATTGGCTGTAATAAAGGTGAGGTCGCGAGACAGATCCTTGGTATGCTTGATTATGCTAACTTTATTGTTTCCAAGTACTTGCCTCCAACCTTTTCAGACTTCAGCAGAGGAGGAAATTCTTTTATGACTTGAGGCATTATTTCCGGGATGACCCACACTTATATAAAGAAGGAGTGGATGGTATTCTGCGAAGGTGTGTTCCCGAATATGAACAACAAGAGATATTGAGTAAATGTCATGGTAGTGCTTATGGAGGACATCACGCCGGAGATAGAACCGCGCAAAAGGTTCTACAATCAGGTTTTTATTGGCCAACTCTCTTCAAATATGCAAGGAAGTTTATTTTATCTTGTGATGAGTGTCAAAGGGTTGGTAATATCTCCTGACGCAATGAAATGCCTATGAATTATACTCTTGTTATTGAACCGTTTGATTGTTGGGGATTTGACTTCATGGGACCTTTTCCCTCTTCAGAAGGTAACACTCATATACTTGTTGCTTGTTGATTATGTTACTAAATGGGTGGAAGCCATACCTACAAAGAGTGCCGATGGTGAGACCTCTTTAAAAATGCTTTTAGATATTATTTTTCCTAGATTTGGAGTACCTAGATATATTATGACTGATGGAGGTTCTCATTTTATTCATGGAGGTTTTAGAAAAACTCTTGCTAGGTATGGTATTAATCATAGAATTGCTTCCGCGTATCACCCTCAAAGTAGTGGTCAAGTAGAATTATCGAATAGAGAGATTAATTCTATTTTGGGAAAGACCGTTAATAAATCTAGAAAGAATTGGGCTAGTAAATTGAAAGAAGCACTATGGGCTTATAGAACTGCTTATAAAAATCCCATGGGAATGTCACCTTATAAAATGGTTTACAGAAAAGCTTGTCATTTACCTTTAGAACTAGAACACAAAGCTTATTGGGCTGTTAGAGAATTAAATAAAGATCCCAAACTTGCCGGTAATAAGAGGCTGCTACAATTAAGTTCTCTATATGAATGGAGAAGTGAAGCTTATGAAAATGCTAAACTCTTTAAAGAAGAAGTTAAGAAATGGCATGATAGAAGGATCATCAAAAGAGAGTTTAATATTGGGGATAAAGTCCTATTGTATCGGTCTCGTCTCAGATTCTTTGCGGGGAAATTACTCTCGAAATGGGAAGGACCATATGTTGTTGAGGAGGTGTATCGTTCAGGAGCAATTAAAATTAGCTCTCTCCAAGGAAATGCTACGCAAGTGGTGAATGGACAAAGACTCAAGCATTACATCTCAGGTGATTCTTATAATGTTGATGTTGATATTATTCAAGTGGAAACACCGGAGGCTTTCATCAAAGGACAAATTGACGATCCGCTGTAACTCGACTTTGAATAGGTAACGATGCATCGGTAATTAAAAGTTCGCAATTTACTTTCCGAACAATAATTTTGCTGTTTTTGGAAAATATGAAAAATTACGAGATCGAAACGGAGTGGAAAGGACGCACGAGGGCGTGCCACCATAGGCCGGTGCGGCCTGGCCTGGGCCCGCGCCGCCCTATGAGGGCACCGCCTCGTCGCCCCTTTCCGACTCTGGTTCGACCTGGTACTTTCCGTTTGTTCTGAAATTTTTTATTATATAATCCCCCGGACCCCTGGAGGTCCGTATATCGTTTTCTCGACGTGTTTTGTTTCAAGCTGTTTCTACCAGGATTTGTTTCGGATCTAGAGCCATCATGTCTTCGTCGGGAACTCCGAAGGACAGCTCCTGCAAGGATGTTGGCAACTTGTACATGGAGGAGCTGAGGATGCACCCAAAGGAGTTGATGCTCGTCGAGGGAAACTGCAGATCAAAGATGTTCAGGGCCCCAAAGGAGAAGGAAGCCTGGAAGACGGGATGGAGAAGCTAGAACAAGAGGTCTTCAATTACAAGAAGATGGCCGAGCGTGAAGTGGATATCTTTCACAAGATTGTGTCTGAACTCATTGCTGAACACGAGAAGGAAACTGCAAAGCTATGGGGCGACATCCTCTCACTTCACGACACCACCAACAAACTCCAAGCTCAACTCTATGACGTCCATAATCAGAACTGTGAGTATGAATACATGTTTAAACACATAAACCGTGCTGCTAGTTTCAGGATTCCCGAGACCAAGATGTCGTTTGTTGACGGAGAACCTCTATCTTGGAAGTCCGAAGACGGGAATTCATCACCACCGTCGCCAAAGGAGTAATCCATCATCGGTATTGGCATCCCCTTGGTTTGTTCCAAGCTTGGGGGAGTGCCGTGGTATCACATCATCACTACCTTTTACTTTTTACTATCAAGTAGTGTCATATCATGAGTAGGGAAGTTATCGTATAAGATGGGTTGCGGTGTGGAAGTATCTCTCCTTTAGTTTGTCTATGTATCCCTTGGTGTGAGTTATCGTTATGGAATATTAATGAGAAGTCTTATCATTTACATATTGCACACCTTATTTTAGTTTGCAATTTCTACTATATGATTGATCTTGATTTTAGTATTGGTACCACTTTGGGAGCATTAAGTAAATCTATTTGGTTTTGGCAAACTTAGCAATGGTCAATAGCAACAACACTTTGAGTTTAAGAAGAATAGAGGAAATACATGTAAAAGATATTATTATCTTTCTTATCAGTTCTTAGCTTAGTATTCTAAAGTTAAAAATGTTTGTGCTTACAAGTAAGATGCATGATTGTTTCTATCACATGTATATTTGTTTGTTTCCCTCAACTCCTATGCTTGCTAATTAACCTTGCTAGCCAAAGGCCTGTACTGAGAGGGAATACTTCTCGTGCATCCAAACCTGAACCCAAACCTATGCCATTTGTGTCCACCATACCTACCTGATGCATGGTAATTTCTGCCATTCCAAGTAAATATTTCATGTGCTACCTTTAAACAATTCAAAACTTATTACTTCTTATTTGTGTCAATGTTTTATAGCTCATGAGGAAGTATGTGGTGTTTTATCTTTCGGTCTTGTTAGGCAGCCTCCACTAATGGACTAGTGGCTTCATCCACTTATCCTATAATTTTGCAATAAGAGCCGGCAACGGGGTTCCCAGCCCCAATTAATCAACTTTCATTAATAATTCTCTTCACATGTTTTGCCCTGATTCATCAGTAAGCAACTTAATTTTGCAATAGACACTCCTCCATGGCATGAGATTGTTGGAAGGCACCCGAGGATTCGGTTAGCCATGGCTTGTGTAAGCAAAGGTTGGGGGAGTGTCATCCTTAAATAAACTAAAGTACATGTGTAAACAAAAGAGAAGAGGGATGATCTACCTTGCTCGGTAGAGATAACGTCCTTCATGGGAGCCGCTCTTTGGAGGTCTGTTTGGCAAGGGGGTTAGAGTACTCGCTACCGGTCGTTGACAACGACAAACACCTCTCAAAACTTTACTTTTATTCTCTTTATATGATTTCAAAACTGAAAAAGCTCTAGCACATGATTTAATCCCTGCTTCCCTCTGCGAAGGGCCTGTCTTTTACTTTATGTTGAGTCAGTAAACCTATTTCCCTCCATCTCAAGCAAGCATTTGAGTTGTTGTGATCAAACTATTATATTGTGATTTTCTTCATCATGTCTTTACTCTTTCTTGTTTAGTACAAGTTTTACCTGAATGAATATAGCTTTGAAAGTCATCAATGATTAATATGATTGAGTATGCAAGTTTACCATAAGCTTTAATATGAGAGCGCTGCTCAATAGATAAAGTATAATCTGTTAATTGTTCTCTGACCAAGAACAAAGTTTGCCATCACCAATTATGATTTCTTATGCACCTTTATTTGTGATTACCTTATACTTGTTTCAAGTTGAGTTATATGAGGAAGTTGTTTATTATAATGTCTTGTGTGAATGAATATGATGCTTCTTGTCCGTATTTTGTTTATCGACTCTTCACTCCATAAACATGTGGTCCTGTTTACCGAGTTCAGTTTCGCTTGGGGACAAGACAAGCGAAGTCTAAGCTTGGGGGGAGTTGATACGTCCAATTTGCATCACTATTATATATCATAATTTGCTGTTATTCATTGATATATTTCATATTGGGACACAATACTTATGTTATTTCATCTATTTTGCATGTTTCATGATTATTTGGAGATCGCGTACGGAGCCGAGGATTCTGCTGGAAAAAGCACCGTCAGGATGCAATATTTCGGAAGATCAACTGAGGAAGGAAATTTTACCAAAAATCCTATTTTTCCAGATGACGAAGGAAGCCAGAAGGGGGAGCCAGCTGGACCCAAGGTGGGCCCACACCATAGGGCGGCGCGGCCCATGGCCGGGCCGCGCCACCATGTGGTGTGGGGCCCCCACAGCCCCTTTCGCCTCCTTTTCTTCGCGAAACCCTTCGTCCCGAAGACCTAAGCCACGAGAGGAATCCTCACGAAGGGTTACAGCCGCCTCGCGGGGCGGAGAACACCGGAGAGAAAAGAGCTCTCCGCGGGCAGGAATCCGCCGGGGAAATTCCCTCCCGGAGGGGGAAATCGACGCCATCGTCACCGCCATCGAGCTGGACATCATCTCCATCACCATCACCATCATCTTCATCATCATCACCGCCATCTCCACCGCTGGACCTCGTCACCGCTGTAGCAATTTGGGTTTGATCTTGATTGTTTGATAGGGGAAACTCTCCCGGTATTGATTTCTACTTGTTATTGATGCTGTTGAGTGAAACCATTGAACCAAGGTTTATGTTCAGATTGTTATTCATCATCATATCACCTCTGATCATGTTCCATATGATGTCTCGTGAGTAGTTCGTTTAGTTCTTGAGGACATGGGTGAAGTCTAAATGTTAGTAGTGAATTATGGTTGAGTAATATTCAATGTTATGATATTTAAGTTGTGGTGTCATTCTTCTAGTGGTGTCGTGTGAACGTCGACTACACGACACTTCACCATTTATGGGCCTAGGGGAATGCATCTTGTACTCGTTTGCCAATTGCGGGGTTGCCGGAGTGACAGAAACCTAAACCCCGTTGGTATATCGATGCAGGAGGGATCGCAGGATCTCGCAGTTTAAGGTCTGTGGTTAGATTTATCTTAATTACTTTCTTGTAGTTGCGGATGCTTGCAAGGGGTATAATCACAAGTATGTATTAGTCCTAGGAAGGGCGGTACATTAGCATAGGTTCACCCACACAACACTTATCAAAACAATGAAGATTAATCAGCTCGTATGTAGCGAAAGCACTAGACTAAAATCCCGTGTGTCCTCGAGAACGTTTGGTCATTATAAGTAAACAAACCGGCTTGTCCTTTGTGCTAAAAAGGATTGGGCCACTCGCTGCAATTATTTCTCTCGCACTTTACTTACTTGTACTTATTTCATCTGCTATATCAAAACCCCCTGAATACTTGTCTGTGAGCATTTACAGTGAATCCTTCATCGAAACTGCCTATCAACACCTTCTGCTCCTCGTTGGGTTCGACACTCTTATTTATCGAAAGTACTACGATACACCCCCTATACTTGTGGGTCATCATTCCTTCATGTGTTCCTTTCTAACATGACCTAAATGGCGGTTCCACAAATAAGTGGAATTCAAATCATTTGCCTTA
Source organism: Lolium rigidum (assembly GCF_022539505.1). Lineage (NCBI taxonomy): Eukaryota > Viridiplantae > Streptophyta > Magnoliopsida > Poales > Poaceae > Lolium > Lolium rigidum. Next base: position 369,246,114 of record NC_061510.1, read on the forward strand.
TGGCATTTTAGCGTCAGTTTTATGTATGTGTGTTTCACCATTAAGATTTATAATAACTTATTCATCGTACATGGAGTAATGTCATAATTTGAACAACTCATTGTTTTCATTTGACCAGAGAAAAATAACAATTATTAAGTTCTTTATTATAAATTCTAAGGGCTAGATAGAATGCCAACGACGAACACAATAACACTTTATTTTGTTCCAGACGTGCATTCCTATCATATTCCTTGTCGATCACTTAGGCCATTGTATTCTTGTATTGCGTTGTTTTGTATGACACTTCATACCAACCAATATGGTACTAATACCCAAGAATTTCATTGTGTGACTTAATTAGGAATACAACCATAACATGTATATCATTTATATATACCTGAGCTAGACTTTCTAGTCTTTCCTTTTCTTTTTGCCAAAATTTCTTTTGCAGTTTCTCTTTTAGCTTTCCTCAGAAAAACACTTCAACATCAATAACTTCTAGGTTTGTTGGTCTAATACCAATAACCTTGAGGTTCTTACTTTGAAGTTGATCATCATATGACAAGTGTTCTAGATTTCACTTATTAGTAACTTTGTAATACGATGAACAATTTCACTCATAATTTTATCCATCAATTCATGACAACTTTTTGATACCATGTCTGTACATGCTAGGCTCATAAAGTTTAACCTTAGTACTCGCATGTGCAAATCTGGATTGCACCCGTTGTATGCACACGTAGAATCTATCACACCCGATCATCACGTGATGCTTCGAAACGATGAGTCTTAGCAACGGTGCATACTAAGGATGATAACTTCATGGATATGCGAATATTATTAGTGCCCCAATAGTTGGAGGATTGTGACGCCTGGCGTCTTCAACCTTCATACATTCCCATAAAACTTATGAGTTTATGTAGTCTCACTAAATTATATTCTATCATCTTGCAATAAGGTCTTAGATATCACATATATCTCATACCTTGATTATTTCTGAAAACTAAATTTTCAGCTCCTTACTTTTCAAACATATTTGAACTTTCAAGTTTCACGGAGACAAGATAACTTTAGGTACATCTTGACTACCCAGGCCTTTCAAGTATTCTATCTCCCGTACGCGTGCAAAAACCCGACAAAACGTCTACATGGATGGGATGTTGTGATGACGGTGCCTTCACGCAATAGGCCGCCCCCGCCAAACAAGGAAGATTACCGCCGCGTAGACCCCTCAGCAAGGAGTGTCGAGTTTTATCAGGAAGAAGGGCTCCCCGGCCATTTCACAATCGGCTTACCGACTATCGATGACATGGTCGTAGACGATGAACAAGAAGACGCGGGCATGGATGGAGACAATGCAGAAGATGAAGCCGAGGATGTTTGTGCCCCGGAAGACCTGAGTTTGCTCGAGGCGTTCAAAGCGGGGATTGACCTCGATGCGGATGGACCACCTCCAGGTTTCATTGATGATTATTGGTTCGCCGAGCCTGATGACGATGAGGAGACACGCGGTCCAATCACGGATGGCGACACAGGCTACTGATCTATGTAGTAGTAATTGTGAGGCTAGCCTATTTGTAATAACTCTGTGTAACCATGATTGTCTAGCTAGGTTATTTGTAAGAACTCCGTGCTATGTTTGAGAGAACTCTATGCTAGCTATTTGTTGCTTCCACTAATTAATGTTCATCTATTTGCATTATTGTTGCTTTCATTAATGTTCATCTACTTATATTTCTGTTGCTTTCACTAATATTTATCTCTTTACAATATTGCGTACTAATAAACCACTCTCTTCATTTGTGTTTGCAGGTGATTGAAGCATGCCGCCAAAAAAAAGGGGTGGTGGTCTTACAAAGAAGCTCAAGGACTTGGTAGGTGCAGGGACTTCGAGGCGGGGCCGAGCTAATACCCCCCCTCCTAGCCCCCCTCCCGTCGCTCCTCCAGTGCACGTGCGACCGCGTAGGAAGAATGCGACGCGGGTACTCACTCCTAGTCCTAGCCCCCCTCCCGCAGCCGATGATGATGATGAGGTGGAGGACCAGGAGCACCACGGGGGTGGGGAGGACCAGGAGGAGGAGGAGGGGTTTGGGGAGGACCAGGAGGAGGAGGGGGGAGGACCTGGAGGAGGAGGGGGACGAGTAGGACCTCTCGGAGGATGAGGGGTTGGGGAACTTACCGTTCGATCCTGATCCAAACCTAGTTTGGAATGCGCCGCCGGATTACGAGTACGTTCCAGCTTTGGAGAGGCTGAGGCCACGTGATAGGAGGCCATATCGGCGTGGGATAACACAGCTCCCCGCGCTGAAGCACTGGCGCTACAGCCATATTGTTCTAGTGCCCTATGGAAGGAGGTACATGTTAATTTTTGACATTTTGTTATCGCAATTTTGTCATTGTCAAAATTATTATCACATACATATTGATGTTGTCGTTTCATGGTGCAGCTCGTTCACGTATGAAGACCCGTCGCAGAAGCCGCCACGTGGGTACTCAAACATCCTTGGGGGCCTTGTTAGAAGGTATTTCCCTGGGATAGTCAATCTCCCTAGTGGTGGCTGCGACGTAGCTTGGAGGTGGTGGCACTACAGCCTCGCGGAAGATGCTCTTGGCCGCGGCACCTTGGCGGACTGCGTTGTTGGCAAATTTTGGGTACGTGACTTTTGACTTCTTACCATTCATACACTCTCCTTGGTTGACAATAATTGCACTAATGCCCCTTGTTTTACCTATGTGCATGGTTGCAGAAATACTTCAAGAAGGCCGAGGGCAAGGAAAATGCGTGCGATGATGTCCTTCACCAGCTTGCAAGGAAGAGGGTGACTGGCATGCACTACGAGGCACGTTTTCAGTGCGTCCGCGACTGGCACGCCGACCGCTTCGTCCACATGACTAAGGAGGACGCTCGCGACACGCTCATGCAGCCGTGGCAGTACATGCAGGTATTTGCATTTGTGTGCTATTGATTTCTTTATCGCCATGTAGTTTATTTTACCATAATGGGTTTATCTTGTGCATGTAGAACCCTCCTCAGTACGTCGGCGCAGACGACAGGTGCTTCCTTGCGATGGTCATGTGGTGGACATGCCCCCAGTACCTCAAGAAGCACGAGGAGGGCAAGAAGAAGCGGCGGAGATGCGAGGTGGATCGCATATCCAAGGCAGCATCCCCATCTCTCTTCACCTGCGTAACGAGGTGAGCAAATTAATGGTTCCTTCATTCTTTGAATTCATGTTATATATTTGCTAACTCTGCAAGGGTGTGCCACTTCACTTTATTACATGTTCTCTTTTGCAGGAAGTGAGGACACGAGCGAAGCCTAACGTCTTTGTCGTGGTAAAGAAGATGAAGCAAAGGAAGACGCCGCATCCTGAGACGGGGTCCGTGTGGGTTAACCCGCAATCCGAGACCCAGTGCACGTCGTATGTCTCCAAGTTCAAGCAGAAGTACGGCGAGGACGCCAACCCAGAGGCCGAGGACTTTGACCCTGAGGTTGCGGTGCTTGCGGGAGAAGGCTTGAAGCATGGCCGCATATGCTTTGGTGACGGGGTTGTCGACCCAGCGACGGTTCCCTCTCTCCGCCAGATCCGTCGTGGTCGTAAGAGCGGCCAGCCTGAGGTAGAGCCCCGGCCACGGGCTTCTGGATCTAGCTCGTCGAGCGGTTACGGGTATGTTCTTCCTCCGGCCTCTACCTTTCCTTTACATGCACATGCTTTCCATTGAAATGTTAATGACATCGCGGCAACACATCGTAGGCGGAGATGGCAGAAAAGGAGCAGGCGGCCCAGGAGCACGCACGGAACATGGAGCGGCAGATTCTGGAGTATCAGCAGCAGCAGACACAGATGATGCTGCAGATGCAACAGCAGCAGCAGATGATGCAGCAGCAGGCACAAATGAGCTGGCTGATGAGCCAGACGGCTCTGTCTTCTCCACCGGGGATTATTCCTGCTCCTCCACCTTACTCCATGCCGTGGATGCCGCCACCGCCCACTCAGAGCCCGGGGACACCTCTCACCGTGAACAACTTGAACATCATCCGGAGCATGAATCGCGGTGAGTCCTCTTGTGCCCAACCCGCTACTTGTACTTGTTCAAGTGTTCAATATGAAAATGAAAATGTTCATTCCATCAACCTTATAGATTATATGTCACAAGGAAATGACGATGAGGCCGGCAGAAGCGGAGGAGGACAAGGTTGATGGCATGGTCTTCGTGCACTTTGTCGGATTGTATGCTTGTAATGGATTGTAATATTGGATATTGCACTATGGACTCTATGTAACTTGTGTTGATGAACTATGGACTCTATGTAATGCATTGTATGCATGAATATGTGTGTTTGATGTATTTGTGGTGTTCCCGTAGTGTTTGGTGATGTTATGTTGAAGATTATATGTTGTATATGCTTTATTGTCAATTGCTATATTTGAAATGCAGGGAATACGCAAAAAACAGCAAAAAAATGAAAAAAGCAGGGGCCTTTGCCGTGTGTGTGCACACGGCAAAGGACTGTTGGTCACTTTGCCGTGTGCACACACACAGCAAAGGAGCCACGTGGCGGCAGCCTGTAGACCTGGGAGCTCCTGGGGGCGTGCCTGTAGGGGGCTTTGCTGTGCGTGGTAGAGCTAGGCCGCACGGCAAAGGTGCGCACGGCAGCGAATGGTGGCGCACGGCAACGTCGGGCGCAAGGCAAAGATTTGTGGCGCACGGCAAAGTACAGGCGCACGGCAGCCCCCCTGCCGCACGGCAAAGAGATAGCGCACGGCAGCGTTGGCAGCGCACGGCAGAGATGGCAACGCACGACAAAGGGCTTTGCCGTGCAGTCCTTGCATGCGCGCGGCAAAGGTGGCTTTGCCGTCGAAGGCTTTGCCGTCGAAGGCTTTGCCGTGCAAACTTTGCTGTGAGTGCACGCACGGCAAAGCTGTTGCCGTGCGTATAGGCCTCTTTGCCGTGCAAAGTGGAGCACGGCAACGTCGGGCTTTCCCGTAGTGCCGCGCGGATGGACCCTCCTTTGGGTGATCTTTGAACGACCAGGTAATTTCCTGATCTGACCACATCATGTATTTTGGAACTGCCGGCATCACCGCGTTCACTTCCATGGAACGGCGATGCATACTTTGCTTATCTCTTGGCTCAGTGACGAACACAACACAGCACAAGTGCGGATCCTGATAAACGTTCCGGCCCAAAGGTGCCGATGGTGGTGGTTGGCCATTGCCATCTCCCACCTGATGAACCTCTTGCTGCTGCTGCCGGTTCGGCTGAGGCTGTACCGGTAGCGCATTTGCCCCGGTAAGAGGTGGTGGTGGTAATCTTCCTGAACCTTGGTCCTTGCATCTTTCATCGTGCCTCTCGCCATTAACCTCTTGGTCCAAGTGCAATTTTTTGTCAGATGGTTCGCAGGTCTCGCCGGATTCGGTGTGTGCCAACGGCACGGCTGATCCATAGCGGACTCCATGGTATACCTTTCTTCATTTTGCCACGGTTTCTTTTCAACCCATTGTTTCTTAGGACCCGCCCATGGCTGCGATCCGTTTTTTTTTTGTCTTTGGCTTCCGCTGGCGCCGGAATTATCCTGCACCGCGGCTACTTGCTGCGGACCATACCTTCGATCCGGGAAAATTCCCTTCTTTTGTTGTGCCAGTTGTCCCGGTACTGATCTTGGCGTGGCTGACTTGTTTGCGCCGGTTCAGCTTGTACTGCCGGTTGCATTGGATCTCCCAACGCGTAGCTATCTGCCACACGTATCATTTCAGCCAAAGTTGTTGGCATGTTTCTCTGCAGCTTTTGCCACAGCGGTGAGCCTCTTCTGCACTCATTGCAAAACCAAGCAATGGCTTGTGCCTCAATCACCCCTTCACAGGAGTTCCTTGTGGAGTTCCACCGGATCAAGTAATCCCGGTCTGCTTCATTGGAACGATGCTGGCACAGAGCAAGCTGTTGCGGCATGTTTGGCCTCCGGTACGTGCTGCTGAAGTTGCTCACGAAAGCTTCCTAAAAATCAAGTCAACCATTTATGCTTCCCTTTGGCAAATTGTTAAGCCAAATCCGTGACGGTCCTACCAGGAAGAACGGTATGATTCTCACGGCCCAACACCGGTTTCCTCCGCTTGTTGCGGTACCTCCGCCACCAGCAACGTACACCGCGATCACATAGTCCGCAAGCCAATCTTCCGGCTTAGTGGTGCCATCGTATGTTTTTGTATCACTAGGCAACTGGAAGTTGCGAACCGGTGGTTCTGCCCTCATGATCCGCGGACCAAAGCATTTTGGACCCGAAGGACCCTCGGCTTCAATTATCTCAGAAAGGTGCACTCTGTCCAGCCTGTGCCTCGCATCCTGGTCTAGCAGGCACCTTTCACCAACACGTTCTCCCAACGGGTTTCGGTAAATTCCGACCCTTTCCATTCCAGAATCAGCTTCATCGTAGTGTTCCGGTACCGCGGCTTTTGCATGCCGGTACCTTGGTGGAGGCATTTCTTCCTCAGCATAAGCTGCTCTAGCCACTCGATAATTTTGCCCGGTCTCACCTTTACCCGCATAAGCATTTCCACCATAGCCATTTCCGGCATAGCCACGAGCTGCCCCTTGGTTTTTTCTTCCGGCATCATACTGCCCGGCATGTTGTTTTCCGGCAAGAACCGGATCATACACAGTCATTTGCTGCGCATTCACTTCTTTTTCTCTTCTTCTATCCGGATGGGAGGACGATGCCTGCCCATGCGACTTGCTTCCGGCATTTTTTGCCGAACGCACTGATTTTGACGCTGCAGCCACTTTGTTAATCTTAGCCAGCTCAGCTTTTTGTGCCTCGATCTGATCAAGCAACTCTCTTACCCGATCTTGCTATTTTGCTAGAGCCTCTCCGGAAAGCGACTCACACATCTCTACTGCAGCCCTATCAGTTTTTATTGTTTTATCTGGACTGCTGTACTTAGGTTTTTCTACGATGCTCAAGGATATCGACGTACTCTTTCCAGCAAGAACTTCCCTGCGCAGATCCTGGTCTAAGTTACGACCTCTAAGCCGGTTTTCCGGTACTCTAGCAGGCTAGGCGCTAACAGAAGCAAAGCCATGGGCAGCGTTGTACTCACATAGGGTTAGGTTCAGCTCGCGCTGCGCCTAATGACGTCCGCTCCTCCGGAGAGCAGCTTCTGCCGCTGCGCCTCCAGCTCTGCTTGAGCCGTTGCCGGGTCGATGTTCTGCGCGATGGGCGTTGCTAACACGCTCATGGCCGCTTGGAGAGGAATCTCCGGTGGCGATGCAGATGTACCTGCAACCACCTGGTCGCGCTCGGTCGGCGGCTTGGCCGTGCGCGCTGACTTCGCTTGCCCAGCGCCTTCCGCCGCTGCCTCCTTGCCGGCATCAGCCGTGCCAACCACCAGCACCTACACGCTGCCGGCGGCGCATACGTTGCGCAGCCCGCGTGCATCAGATCTTGGCGGGTCCGGCGCCACCAGCACCGGCGAGAGGTACTTGCGCTCCGGAACGGTGCCGAGGTAGACGCGGTGGCTACCGAACTCGATGACGCGGCCGTTCTTGAGGAACTTACCGCCGTTGGAGAAGCAGGCAGCGTTGTCGTTGATGAAGTCCAGCGAGCCGAGGCGGTAGACGAGGCCACTCACCACGCGCTTGCCGGAGATGGTGAGGAGGCCCGCCCAAATGTAAACTCCAGCAAGCGCAGCTGCTGGCCCCACGGTGGGCGCCAACTGTCGTCGTGGTGAACAGACAGATGCCATGGGATGGCTTAAGTTGGGGCCGAATGTGCGCTAGAGGATTCGGGGGAGGGTTTTGGTAACGCAAGGATGGATTTCTGCTGGAATACCGGTATCTTCATTGATGAACTTGGCCTTGGCCGGAGGTTGAAGAAGAACAGTACAAGCTATATCTCTCTACTGCTAGATAGCAATCCCTCTAATGCCTGTCGAGTGAACCGTCCCGCGCAGGGGTGTGCTCCCTCTCTTTATATAGGGAAGAGGGTGGCTTACAAGGGAAGGAACCCTAATGGCATCTTTGACTAGACAACTACTTTACAAAGCCTCTTTGGCACCGGGTGACACCGGTATGTCTTTAATCAGGGAAGATGACATCCTCCGGTAACTTTTACGTCATCTTCTGCTTTGGCTTCAGAGCTTCGATTAAAGCTCATGTGCTTCGCTCATCCTTGTCCTCTAGTCCTCGAGGGAATCTTTGACCAGATTGCTGACGTGCTACAGTTTAGCTTGTGTCGGTACTCCGGTATCTTCTTGAGTTTAGCACAATCCGGTATACCCCTTGTGGGATACCGGTATAGTTTCACTTAACCACAAACTCAACTCATTTATCTGGAATAATCTTTAAACCGGTACCTCGACAGCCTAAGCAAGGCTAGTTCGCCATGCCTTTGGCATACCGGGGGCCATCCCCCCAACACGTGGCGTCGCCATTAACGTGGTTGGCGGAGGTAGGTTGCGGCCGCTCGGCAGCCGAGGCATCGCCATTAACGTGGCGCAGACTGCCGAAGCGACGCAGCGGCGCCAGTCGCTGGCGCGTTTGAGAAGACGCATCGACGCAGGGTCGCTGCCAGGCGGGTCCGACGAAACGTCCGCCAGACGCGAGCGGACACTCTGCGCCTCCGCTCAGCGTCCGCAGAGACGCATCCGAGGCGCATATTTGGGCCAGATTTGCGTCTCCGCGGACAACCCAATCACTTTACGTTATCCGCTGGAGGTGGTGCCAGACGCATTTCCGATCACGGCGGACGAAAACGGTTATCAACGTCTGTTTGCATCGCGCCGCTGGAGATGGCCTAACCTCAAGTAAACGCCCGACCAGGTTACGTTCTTGCATGTCCGCCGTTAACTCGCGACTTTCCTCCACGGCCAGCCTGGCGAGCCGATCTGTTCATAGCAACTTAAATGCAGTTGTTGTTGTCTGCTACACAGCGTACGTACGTGGCGTGCAAGCTTCTCGACGAGTAGAAAGAAACAATTAGGGCATCTCCAGCGGGGCGCGACGTATTTTAGCGTCCGCGCGTTTGTGTCAGCCCTTTTGTCGAAAACAACCGCGCGTCCGTTTGCGTTGGGGGTGGCTCCAGCGGCACGACGCATTTTTTTTAAGGATGAATCATTTTTTAAACTGAAACATAATTTACAAAAACTGAAACATAACTTACATACTTGAAAACATAAAAAAAAAACCTAAAACGCCTACTGCTGCGCATCGTGGCCGTGCTGCTCCCCGTCGCTGTCGAGCAAGATGACCTCAGGTATGTCCCACGGCCAGTAGCCATCCGGGGGAGCGTACGCCGGGCGCGATCGCGGTGCTCGAGGTTGAGGAGGCTGCGGCTGAGGCGGCGGTGGAGGCGCCCAGGGCTGCGGCTGTGGCGGCGGATGAGGAGCCCAGCCATAAGGCTGTGGCGGCGGTGGGGGAGGCGCCCAAGGCTGTGGCGGCGGTGGAGGAGGCGCCGCCGAGTCCAGGAGCGCCTGTCGAAGGGCTTCATCCGCGGACAGGCCCGGCGGCATGACAGCGGTGGCGTAGCGGGGCAACGGCGGCTGCACGGGCGCGTCGTACTCGGAGACGAGGAGGCCGAGCTTGGCCATCTCGTCGTCCGTCATGTTGTCGGGGAACTCGAAGTTCCGGCCCTCCGCCATGGCCTGTTGCCATTCGTGGAAGACGAGGCCGACGTAGTCCTCGCTGTCGTCCTTCACCTCCTCGCTATGGTACGCGAGCGCCTCGATGTAGTCGTCGTCGTCGTACATGGCGTAGGCTTCGTCGTCGTCGTCCTCGTCCTCGCGGTCGTTGTGCTGCGGCTGCTCACGTCGCGTCGGCGCCTGCTGACGACGAGCCGGCGGTGCAGGGCAGAAGGGATAATCCCTGTCGTCCATGAAGCCAGCCCTTCGTCTGCTGTCCGTCTCCGTGGACAGGTACGTACGCCAAATCTCCGAGTCGATGGCGTACGCCGGATCGGCGAGGAGGTCCGCCGGCAGATACCGCCTCCCGCGCCGGATCTCCTTGGTCCGCTCAGGCTCGCGCGCAGGTACTGGAGGGATGGGCACCCGGCGGCAGCTGAGCCGCCAGCCGCCGGTGCAGCCGCACGCCGGACCGGGCGTCGCACGGCACCCATTTTCCGTGCATGAGCCTCCCCACCGTGACGCTTAGCGGCACCTTCTTGCTGCCGCTGCCGGAGGCCTCGAAGTCGTTCTTCTTCCCTGTGGCGCATCGGCGGTTGTGGTGCGAGTGGAGCTGTGGGCAAAGGAGCAACGCGGCCGCTGGACTTTTAAGGGCGGCCGCGCACGGGATACGATGCCATTGAAGGCTCCGCAGAAGTCTAGCCGCCGCCCGCTAGTGCACGCGCAGAACAGGAAGCTGCGGCATTCATGGCGACGGCTGCGGCGCAGACGCGGAAGCGCTGACCGCGGAAGCGATGGCCGCGGAAGCGATGCCCTCCATGCAGACTCGCTGCCAGGCGGGCCCGGTGGAGACCGCAGCGGACACTTTGCGCGTCCGCGCAGCGTCCGCCGAGACGCAAACCTGGCGCATATTTGGGCCAGGTTTGCGTCTCCACGGACGGCCCGGTCACTTTGCGTTGTGCCGCTGGAGAGGGTGCCAGACGCATTTACAACCAAAGCGGACCCAAGCGGTCGCTGAGGTTTGCGTCGCGCCGCTGGAGATGCCCGTAGCTAAAGAAATTGCACTCACTGTATAGCCGAGAAATGTAAAAACAAAAATATTGCGCTCCGATCTGGCCGCCGGTGCGTGTACGTCAAGGTGTTAAGCTTTTACTATACTGAAAAGCAACAGTTTGACAAGGATTTGCTTCTGCCGATCGGTACCAACGTGTTATCAGCTCATCGCTTTTTCACTTTCACGGTGCTGCCGTCTCGTATACTTGCTCGCATGCTTCTCTCCATACGTATGATCAGATCGATAGCTATATCTGAGTTTCCTGCTAGAATATATTCCGACAGTCAGTTGACTTGGGAATGGTGACTGGATTTTATCCCGACAAAACCAGATACGCAACTTGTTCTCGCCCATAGAATCGATGGATTTCGACACGACGAATGAATGGGTGCCTTCAGCAAATTATAAGTTTGGGTTTTCTAGTGTGCTTATCTATCGGCTGGAAACGAATTTGTTCGCTAGTTAGCAAGCTAATAAGCACATCAGTCATCGGGTGACCGGGGAGATGATACTCCCTTCCCAAGGAAACCATGGGCGCCTGGTCGCAAGTCGTTGCAGCGGGGATACCGACCGGTCGATTGGCGTCGGCCACTCTTCGTCTCCACTGGCACGCAGCGCAGGCACAGGGTAGTGCAGCGAACTGTACGCGAGCTACGGGAGCCAGCCATGCAAATGCAAATCTCCATCTCCATCTCCATCTCCATCTCCATCTCCACTACTTTATAAAAGTGCGAGAGAGTCCCATCCAAGATATCCTAGTCCTTCAAACGAAATATCCAACGACTGAAATCGCTCCCATCTTTGAAGAGAGCGGACCATTGGACCACGTCCGTCTCCACTGCTCCACCAAAAAAAAAAAATGAAAGTGATAAACGATCAGAGGGAAGTAACCATTCAGCACGCCCCGCAGCAGCAGTTCTCGCCCAGCAGGACTTCTCGCCGTCTCTCCCCGTCCACCGCGCCTTCCTCTCGCCGTCGTCACCCTGCCGCCCTATCGCTTCCACGACAACGCCCAGCAGCAGTTCTCGCCGTCAATCACGCCTTCCTCTCGCCGTTGTCGCCCAGCAGCAGTTCTCGCCGTCCTTCCTCCCGCCATTGTCGCCCAGCACCAGTTCTCGCCGTCCACCACGCCTTCCTCTCGCCGTTGTCGCCCTGCCGCACTATCGCTTCCACGACAACGCCCTCCGCCCTCCATGTCAAAGCGCTACGCGCAGGGGAATCAAGAACGCCCTCCACATCTCCTCTTCCAGGTTGCCTGCACGACGGGGACTCAAGCCTTAGTGAGTCAACTGATAATTCTCATACTATGCTACAGCTAAAATTACAATATTTCACGAAACTAAAGTAGATACAGATTGAATTCTTTTTTTTGCGGGGATACAGATTGAAGTCACTCATGTCTTCTTAAGAGATGCTGATGCCTGCAATTCATGTAAGCATATGTATTGCCTTCTGCTGACAAACATCCTAGCAACTTTTAGTGTTCGAATGAAAACCCAGATTGATAATGGGTTCCTTCCCTTTCCTGTTGTCCTTTGACCTGCAATTCAGATTAAGCTCCTTCAATTAGCGGTTAAGGAAATTGCAGGTAAAAGTCGCTCTGCCCAAGTGATTGCCTACTCACATGGATATTGCGATTGCCTGCCAAACTATGGATCATAACTCGCAGTACTAGAGATTGTAAGAAAATGACTATCAGAAGCAAAATATTTTGGTCTTGTCAGTGATGAGTTAGTGTCGCTGATTACCTCCGCGCTTTAATTTCACCCCAGCATGGCTGCTCAGCCTCTAAGTTACAGCATGATGTTAAACTTGGCCTAGCCCTATATTCTTATTTTAATAGGTTGATGTCTCGCAAATTTGAACGAGCAGGTGCAATCCACTTGAATCATTTAAAGCTGCAAAGGGAATTTTTAAATTGTAATCTGTAGGGATAGTTGGGTCGCGCACCAATGCTTGAAATGATGATACCCCTGAGCACCATATATTCAACCCACAATAGTTAGTCGGATTTTACAATGAATTCTCGCAAGTATTCATTGATGCTATTACAATTTGCAGGGAGGCAGTTTTAATACCTCTTAATTTTACAGGATAGAGGAACACGAATTCCGTATGTCATCTTCCACAAGGACTCCATTCCAAGATATAACCAACGGGCAAAGTCAAGGTAGTTGACAGCACGCGCAATGTTCAGTAACAACGTTATTATCTGACATACTAGCGTGTGATGTGTATGCAGATTCTAAAGAGCTCAAAAGGCAGAGGGATAGGGAGCGGTATGCAAATAATAAATATGAGATTTTAAAATGCCAACGTGAATTATGGGATATTAAAAAACAGCCAACCGCCGCTAAGAATGATGAAAACATACCATGCGATACACAGGCCACTAGAATATCAGGAGTCACCCAGATACAAAACATTGGTACTAAAGGTCATGTGTTCTGATCTTCCAACATATTTTTTAGAAAAAGGGGGGTACCCAGCCTCTGCATCGATTGATGCACACAGATCTTCCAACATATATGTATCATGTTATAATAAATGCGGATTTTGTAGCTGCAAATACTTACAGGTATGGCGCCACATGTTCAGGAATATGCATCTAAGGTGGGCGGTGACTATGACTCCGATTGGTTGCATAGAAATGAAGCATGCCAGCTGCAAGCAAAACCAGGAGGAGAAATACATGTTGTTAACGCCCAGTCCAATATTGCAGGGGCAGGTTCACTCGGCGAATTATCTGGTAATATAATTTTGTGCATCATGAGAAATTTATTTCAACAAATATATATGATCTACAGTCTCATCTGACAAAGTTGTTTGCTGTTCAGGTATTGATATTGTGGGATGCAATCTTATCATTATTATGTGACATACTAAAGGGTGATGTGTATGCAGATTCTAAAGAGCTCAAAAGGTAGAGGGATAGGGAACGGTATGCAAATAATAAAGATGATATTTAAAGCGTCGACGTGAATTACGGGAGCTTAAAAAACAGCCAACTGCCACTGAGAATGATGAAAACATATCATGTTGTACACAGACCACCAGAATATCTGGAGTCACCCAGATACAGAACATTGCTACTGAAGAAAGTCATGTGTTCTATGCTTCCAACATATAGGCTCCATGTTATATGAAAGGCTGATTTTGTAGCTGCAAATACTTACAGGTATGGCGCCAGATGTTCAGCACTATGCATCTCAGGTGGGCGGTGACGATGACTCTGATTGGTTGCATAGAAATGAAGCATGGCATATACAAGCAAAGCCAAGAGGAAATAGACCTATTCTTGTCCCAGTCCAATATTACAGGGCGTTCACTCAGCCAATTATCAGGTAATATAATGTTGTGTATCATGTTTTATTTATTTCAACAAGTATATATGCTCTACACCACGATCTGCTATATGTGGTCCTGTGACAATGTTGTTGTTGAAAGTCTGGCAATGATGTTTGAAATTCAGGTGTGGATATTGTGGGATGCAATAATGTTTCACTAGAACAAATGGGGGAATCATCTTCACGATCTACTTACTCGCTGTAAATCATCTATGTATATATTTTCTGTACCTAGATGATGTGTTGTCTACTTACTCGCTTTAAGTTGAGGACAATGCTTATCTCCATTATCAATTTCCTGTTCCCCAGTAAACTGGCAGCAATTGGTTCTGCTGTTGGCCGTATAATCTCAATGTACCTGATTCACAAGAGAATATATAATAAGATTGGCGTATTCACTGAAATATGGCTCCGCATCTACCCCACGAACCAATGCTGCCATGCACGCACAATCATCCAAGCATAATCAAACAGGTATTGTTGGCACCGGGCATATATGTAGTGTAGTAATGTTCATGTCCATACCAGTTAGTTCTCTCCATCTATAATTGTACAAAGGAATTAATATTCATATTATTTAGTTCATATCATTCAGTCATTGCGTTTGTGAACCGATATTCAACAATTATTATGCTATTTAATACATATCCAGGTGACACAAACATTGATGATGAATCCGATTCCGTAGGCATTTTTGAACCAGTTGAACAAGATACTAGGTTCGAAGGTAAAATAGCATAACGATTGTGCACATTTTTATAAAGCCTTCATATATACATTAAGGAAATTCAACTGGTTGTTCTCATAGATAACGTGGACACCATGCAAGAGAATGAAACAATGCATGATGATGACGAGGAGTGCAGGATTTTTAGTGGTCTAGGTAACTTATATCAGTAATTAAATTTTTCTTCTCTAAAATAGCCAGAAAAGTCGGAAATCCATGATATGCTTCTACATTACATCCAAAGGGGATATCAGATATTCTTCTAATATACAAAGACACACGCTTTGGCGTGTGTTCGTGAAAAAAAAAGGGATACCAGAGATGCTAAATTATTTTTAGCGGAGTGAAAATCAAACAACAACAATATACGGTTATTGTGTACACTTGGGGTTTTGGGTACTGTGTCTTGCAGATATGATATGTCAGTGCAAGGTTTCATCTATGAATTGCAACTGTTGGCTTCTTTCAGCGATGATGAATGATCATGTAGTTTGAGGGCTACACGGTTTTAGAAACCGGTTTAATACAGTTTCATGTAATGCGAATATTCAATGCAGTTTTTTTTTTCACATTAGATGCTTTCCATTTTCTTCTTGAAGGGCAGTGTATTCCACTTTGCTGTTTTTTGGTATAAGCTAATCCAACATGGTACAACTATTATGTTTTAGGCTAGGATAACTAAGGAAATTTGAACAAAAACAGGAATGGATAATCCCTCCTGATAAAAAGGGGTAAACTGTAAGATAAATTGGAAATGGTATTATGTAGGATAGTATAAGGTTTAAAGGGAAGTGCAGGTGGAACCACTCTGCCTTAAGGGAAAGTTCAGTGCCAAACCATCCAGAATTGGAGGCTGAATAAACATTTGTCTTCTTATTTTCTATTATGATACAACAAAAGGTTTTCAAGGGATAAATCTAGAATAACAAATGTTTGGGCGTTCAAAAGAAGAGAGAATAAAGTTAAATACTGACAGAAATATAATTTACGGTGGAAGCTTATTCATCATTTCTCTGCATTTCATCAAAATGCTTGTAGCACATAATTTACGGCTACTTGCATTTCTTATGCCGGATGAAGTTTCAGTTTGCCAAAAGACATGGAGCTCTATATCATCAAGGTAAGTTACTGAAAGAAGCCTGTAAATTTTGAGGGTGCAATTGATTCCGTATGTCAAGAGATAGCCTTTATTTGTACTGGATTAAAAGCTGATTGACAAGCATTGATGCAATTAGCATATTGCTACCAGCCTATTCTTACATAAACATCTATCTCTAAATTTGCTGTAAAAAATGCATTGCAACAAAACATATATCATCATTCTATTGTCTTGTTACGCTGCCATTGTAGTGACATAATTGTTTGCACCATTTTGTGGGAATATGATGAAGATGAACTAATCTTATCAGTGAGGAATGAAGCAACCAAGAACAATTTGATCTCGCTGCCAGTGCAGGAAGCTACCACCGACTTGCCATGGGAAAGAGCTAACAAAGAGATGCCGGGGAGGGGCATGCACGTCAGCGACGCAGATACGGCTTTGGTGGAGACGAGGTCCGCCCATCCGCCTCCATTTGCGCCTAGAGCCGGGTCACCTGACCTTCCACCTGAGCCTCCTGGTCTTCGGTATGCGAGGAGGCGTTCGTCGTGGCTACCAGATGGGAGGCAGGGGAGCGGGGGTTTGGTCGCCGACGGTGGGGGAGAAAAAGGAATCGAGTGGGGATGAGAGTGAGGCTGAGAGGAGACATTTTTTTCTTTTCTTTTAGTCCAAGGAGGTGACGGGGACAGTTAGTGGCTTTTCACTGTGTTAGTAAAAGCCTTCCCGTGGGCTCTAGCTTCGCCTGTCATAAGAGCGTCAAAAAATTATTTGAATGCTTGTTGTATAATTTAAATGATTTCGAAAGTCTTCTTTTTGCAAAGAATGATTGACTATCATTGTGTATATTGGTGGATTGATACTTCAGAAAAATGATATATCGACCTTCAAGTGAGCGTGGGTCATGGGCCACTCTTTTCCCCATCAAATAAGCTTTAGAAAAAAGATTAACCTTAAATTTTCTTTTTTTGATGATTTTGAAGGTTTTTTATGCAAGAAATGGATTTCCTTATTATATATATATACTAATTTGCACCATCAAAAAATTGTTATCATGCACGTCATCATGTAGCAAGCAGAGGTCGTTTTGTTCTTCCCTTCGAGGTGTTGTAGGGTCAGCTCAAGCAATGCTTAGTCGGGCGTTTACTTTAGTACAGTTGTTGCTGTTGTAGTTGTTTTCACTTCCTAGCCACAATCAGATACTCAGATTTGTGATTAGCTCAGGAGAAAAATAAAAGGAAAATAGCTGTCGGATAAAATCAAACTTGAATATGGGGCAATTAGATGTATGTTGGGCATTAGACACATTTGAAGTGGCTCTTTAAAAAAATTCACAAGATGAAATTACTTTATCATATATTATAAAACGTGCTTGGCACGTGCACCTTTACTAGTGCGAGAAGAGATAGAAAAGCTGAAAAGAAAAGGTCTCTCGATGACTCGATCCGTGTCGTTTTCCTCGTACCGAAATGGATTTCCTCCGTGCACACTCCTTGCTGTTACCTATCCTGCTTCTCTCCCAATGTACGACCACAATTACCAGGAGGAAATACATAAGCAACTTAATTAACGCGTAGCGGAATGTTCTTCGTTATGACTGTTAGAGGAATATGCGTGTTGTATTACCAGGGGGCTAAATGCCACAATATATAGTACATGTACAGGTGCAAATATGCAGGAAGCCCCCTAACATATGGGGAAACTACAATATACAGATATATACTCTAACACCCCCCGCAAACTCATGGTGGATCCACAACACTGAGTTTGGAGAGTAAAAAGTCATGCTGCGCTCGAGTTTGTACCTTTGTAAACAAATCCGTCAACTGCAAATCTGAAGGCACATAATGAACCGCAACAACCTCATCTTGCATCTGAGCACGTGTATAAAAAGCATCAACACCAATATGCTTGGTCAGCTCATGCTTGACCGGATCACGTGCAATGCGATAGCACTCTGTCTTGTCAGATAAAAGTGGAGTGGGTGTCGTAACAGAGACCCCAAAATCTGCAAGCAACCACCGTAACCAGGTCACATCAGCAATCAACAAAGCCATAGCCCGTAGCTCAGCATCAACACTCGAACGAGAAACCGCTACCTGTTTCTTCGTCGTCCAAGCAACAAGCGAACCACCAAGAAACACACAGTAAGAAGAAAGTGAATGACGATCCGTAGGATCACTCGCCCACGTAACATCCGAGTAGCACTGGAGCTGGAGAGAGCTAGAACGAGGAAAGAAAAGGCGACGAGTGACCGTGTCACGAAGGTAACGAAGAACACGGAGGAGATGACTGTAGTGAACAGTGGTAGGAGCTGAGACAAATTGACTCAGAATATGAACAGGATAAGAAATATCAGGACGAGTGATAGCAAGATAAACAAGACTCCCAACAAGATGACGATAACGTGTGGGATCAGGAAGAGGATCACCATCAGTAGGACGGAGCTTAACATTAAGCTCCATAGGAGTATCAACCGTGCGCTCATCCCCAAGAGCGAGCACGAGCAAGAAGATCCTCGAATGTACTTCTCCCGAGAGATAGAAAAGCCATCGAAGTGGAGAAAACCTCAATCCCAAGAAAATAGCGAAGAGGACCAAGATCGGTCATGAGAAACCGATCACGAAGACGAGCCTTTACAAAGGCAATATACTCAGGATCATCACCGGTAATGATCATATCATCAACATAGAGAAGGAGAAGAGTGCGTCCACGAGGAGAAGTGTGAACGAAAAGTGCTTGGATCATGAAGACTAGGAGAGAAACCAGCGAGCGAGTCACCACAGAGGCAAAGCGCTCAAACCAGGCACGAGGGGCCTGTTTGAGACCATAGAGAGAACGTCGAAAACGACAAACCATCCCATCGGGAACATAATACCCAGGAGGAGGCTGCATGTAAACCTCCTCACTCAACTCGCCATTAAGAAAAGCATTCTGAACATCAAGCTGGGAGACAGACCAGCGGCGAGCCGAAGGCAACGGCAAGAAGGGTACGCACGGTAGTCATATGAGCCACGAGGGCAAAAGTCTCATCATAGTCACGGCCGTGCTCCTGCTGAAAACCACGAGCCACAAGACGCGCTTTATAGCGCTCAAGAGATCCATCGGAGCGAGTCTTAATTTTATAGACCCACTTACACGTGATGGGACGAACACCGGAAGGGGGAGAAACAAGATCCCAAGTGCCGGTGCGCTCAAGCGCAGCGATCTCCTCGGCCATGGCAAGCTGCCATTCGGGATGACGCTCGGCATCCCGATAAGAAGTCGGCTCGGAAACGACGGAGAGACCATACTGACTAGGAGAGTAACGAGCCGGAGCACGATGCCGACGAACGAGGCCGAGAAGGGGGAAGGTCATCTGCGAGAAGACAAGTCATCGAAGAAGAGGAAGAAGGGACGAGAATCGGAAGGAGCCGAAGCCGGAGAACGAGGAGTACTAGGTGGACTAGACGAACGAGAGGATGGCGTCGAGAGGGCGCATCAGAAGTAGGAGGCGAGGGAGGAGGGACAGCGGGGGTGCATCCGAAAAAAGAAGAAAAGAGATATCATCCACCGGGTAAGTACCCGAGGTGGGGCGAGGATAGAAGGGACGCGTCTCATCAAATGTGACGTCACGAGAGATGCGCATCCGACGACCAACGGGGTCCCAACAGCGATAGCCCTTATGCTCATCACTGTATCCGAGAAAAACACACTCAACGGAGCGAGCGGTCGGTTTGGTGCGTTCGCGAGGAGGCGAGAAGGACATAGCGGACGCAACCAAATGAACGGAGAGTCGAGTAGTACGGAGAAACACCGGAGAGGCGCTCGAGAGGAATGCCACCCTGTAGAGCAGCGGAAGGCTGAATGTTAATGAGGTGGGCCGACGTAGCGACAGCCTCAGCCCGAAATGTGGCGGAAGAGAAGAGGCAATCATCATAGCACGGGTGGTCTCAAGAAGATGACGATGCTTACGCTCGGCGACGCCATTTTGAGCATGCGCGCCGGGACAAGAAAACCGAGCGAGGGTGCCCTCCTCGGCAAGGACACCACGAAGGTGTCTGAGAGATATACTCACCGGCGAGAATCAGCACGGAACACGCGAATGGGTGAGGAATGCGGAGTGCGGACCATGGCCGCAAAACGCTGATAAATAGAGAGCACCTCACTCTGCGAGAGTGCATGAAAAACACCCGAGTGTACCGTGAAAAATCATCAATGAATAAGATATAGTATCGATGGCCCCCTTTCGAAGCGAAGGGAGCCGGTCCCCAAACATCTGAATGGACTAAATCGAACGGTCGCTGAGAGACAGACACACTAGTAGGATAGGGAAGCTGAATCTGTTTGCCTAATCTACAACCCACGACGATGTAACGACCCATCTCCGGAGACGAGACCCAAGAAGGCCACGATGAACCAAAGACGACGAGGCGAGAGTCACAAAGGTGACCAAGACGATGATGCCACTTCGCTGAAAAGAGCCGGTGACGAGAGGCAACAACCGGAGGAGAAGCTGCCAGATGAAGTGGCAGCGGAAGGAACACGAAGCCGATCTAACTCCCAAAGCCCCGGAGGCCGACGGCTACGAGGGCCAGCTCCAACCAGGGCCTGTGTGCGACGATCCTGAACCGCACAAGACTCAGCGTCAAGAATGACACGACAACATGAATCGGTGAGCTGGCTAGCAGAGAAAAGGTTCATCTGAAGGCGAGGAACATGAGAAACATCAGGGACAGAGAAAGAGGGAGTAGAAAGGGTGCCTGTACTAGAAACGGGAATAGAGGTACCATCAGCCGTGACAACACGGACGGGGAGAAATAAGAGACCGAAGAGCGGACGAGGATAGAAGACTCGGAGGTCATATGAAAGGAAGCTCCATAATCCAAATACCACGGGGACGTACCGATCGTGTAGAAAGTGGTGGTCGCGCGAGTGCCGGAAGAGCCGATCACGAGAACCAGCGGCGCCGGCGAGGAAGAGTCCGGAGTAGCGAGCGGACCACGAAGACCCCCGAGAATGTCCACGATCGGAGAGTGCAAGCTGCAGAAGATCCCGAAGAGCCGGCCGCGCGACGATCCCGGAACTGGCCGACGTAAACTGCGATCCCGCGTCCGGCGAGGTGAAGGAAGTGTGGCCAACCTTGCCACAGTAGGTGCAATGAGGACGAGGGCGGAGACTCAGACCGCGAGGCTGCTGACGTAAACTGGAATCCCAAGCATCCAGCAGGCAGTGAAGCTGCGCTATCTCATGCGCAGAGAGGGGCGCGACTGGAGAGGTCGACGTACAATCAGGTGCCGACGAGGATGAAAGAACATCTCTCACATTATGTTTTGTGTGTTTGATGTCAATATATGTGATACACTAATGTTTGATTAAGTGGTACAGGGATTACATAGATAATTATTCATGTGTGTTGGATTTGATCGTCTGTCAAAAGTCATCGAGAAAAAGGTTGGCCGGGCCGGATAATCCGGGCCGGATATTGTTGAAATATCCGGCCCCCTGATTCTGGCTAAGTCTCACGAGGAATTGTTGCGCGAGTATGGGGGCCGGACATTTGCCGGATAATGTCCCGGTATTGTACCGGGGCCGGATTATCCGGGCCGGATATTTGGAAATATCCGCCCCCCCCCCCCCGTTTTTGGCTAAGGACTGGAAGAAAAGCTTCTCGGCATAGGGCCGGACTTTTGGCCGGATTTTGTCACGGTTTTGTTCCGAAGGCCGGATTATCCGAGGGGCGGATTATCCGGCCCTTACTTAGGCCGGATTATCCGGCCCCGGAAGCAGACAACGGCTCATTTTTGAGAGGGGGTATAAATACCCCCTTCTTCTACCTTGGTTGTTTGCTCAATCATTACACAAGAAATCTGCCAAGCCACCTCCATTAGAGCCACCTCAAGAAACTCAAGATTTGCAAGATCTCCTTCCTCCCCCAACCAAAGCTCTTGATCTTTGGAGATTCGAAGGAGAAGACACCGATCTACATCCTCACCGAAGCGTTCTTCATTTCCCCCTCTCTTGTTTGAGGGATCTCATGCTAGTGTTCCTATTTGGTTCCCTAGTTGATTTGTTGTTGATGTGTTGTTGTTGATTGTTGTATTGTTACAGATTTGGGAGCCTCCAATTTGGTTGTGGATGTGTGCCCCAAGAACTTTGTAAAGGCCCGGTTTCCGCCTCGAGGAAATCCCTTAGTGGAAGTGGGCTAGGCCTTCGTGGCGTTGCTCACAGGAGATCTGAGTGAAGCCTTCGTGGCTATTGGTTTGGCTTGCGTAGCAACCACACTCCTCCAAACGTAGATGTACCTTCTTGCAAAGGAAGGGAACTACGGGAATCATCTCCGTGTCATCGCGTGCTCCACTCTCGGTTACCTCTATCCCACTCTATCTACTATTGCGTAGCTATATCTTGCTTAGTTGATATCCTTGTCATATAGGTAAATTCACTTAGTTGCATATCTAGAGAATTTACCTTTCGTGTCAAGCCTAAATTGAAAAAGAACTAAAAATTGGTTAGCACCTATTCACCCCCCCCTCTAGGTGCGGCATACAATCCTTTCAATTGGTATCAGAGCCTCGGCTCTTATTTCGGGCATAACCGCCTAAGAGTATGCCGGACGAGGAGCCCTCGGTAGGGGCCGCCAAGTCGGTCTCCGTGGAAGACTTCAATTCATTGAAGTCCTCCATGGAAGCCCAAATGGAAAGCATGAAAAAGATGATTGCCGAGCTTTTGGCTCCGGCCCTTCCCAAGGCTCCCAGTGTAGAGGTAAAAGACACGGGTGCGTTAGATGAGGGAGAGGCTTCGGACTTACCCTCATCTACCAAACCCGTGGAAGGTGATAACTTAAACACTATCAAATCTACCAGTGCATCTCCTAGGGGAACTAGTGGAGGTGAAAGCTCCAATCGAGTAGCTCCACCCTTCTTATCTCCCGATATACCGGTTCCCCATCCCCATTTGAACATTCGGGGCGACCCACCTAAGTTTTCCGTTGATAATTTCGATACTTGGCAATTTGAGTTCCGCTCTCATGTTTGTAGTGCCTCCAATGAACTATGGAGAATCATCTTGGAGGGCTTCAAGCCATACAACCCCGACAAGTTGACTAGAAGAGAAGCAATTGATAGTCAACTCAACAACACCGCCCTACACATGATTCAAACTAGTGTGGGGACACCGGAATTGCATCGTGTCCGGAACTACACCACCGCCAAGGAAGCTTGGGACGGCTTGGCCGCTAGTTGCATTGGAAGTGAGAGCACAAGGAGGAACAAGTATAATGCTCTTAAGAATAAAGCCGGAGGATTCATGAGGCTACCGGATGAAGATCATGAACTCATGTATGGAAGACTTGTCACGGTTGCCGATGCCTTCCGGCTTATTGGTGCCACCCACATCAATGACTCTTGGATCAAGGAGAAGTACATTGAATGCATGATGCCATTTGCACCCATTGATGTCAAGACTCTTGTGGGAAGGGAATGATATTCCTCTCTCACCTCTCAACAAGTCGTGCACGAGATGCAAGCTCTCAAGGTGCTTGAGGAAACCTCTCATGATTCTCGCAATCGTGCTCTTGGGATGGCAAAAGGTGTCAACCTTGCCTTGGTGGTCAACTCCGGTGAAGAAGTGATTCCTCAAGAATCTTATAGGGCATCGTGGAGTATGTCCTATCCGGAAGATTTGCAATGCCACTACCATGATCACATGGCCTTCCATGCAAAATCCTTTTGGGTTGATCCCTCCAAGGCCAAGGAAGACAACATCAAGAGGAACAACAAAAGTGGTTTCACTAGCTTTGGTCCAAAGACAAGATCTTGCTACAATTGTGATGACAAACGCCACTTCATTGCCGAATGCCCCTATGAAAATAGAGAGCTTCATAATGAGAGGCTCATTCCCAAGGACAAGAGCAAGGACACAAAGGGCAAGTATTCAAAAGCCCCCAACAAGAAGTTCTACAACAACAAGACCAAGAAGGGCAAGAGGCCCTCAAGAGTTGTGCTTGTAACAAGGGAAGAATATTCATCCGATGAAGTTGAAAGTTCTAGTGGTGATGAAGATGAAGAAAGCTCAAAGGAATTGGCCGCCATCGTCACCACCAACATACCCTATTCATCTCTCTTTGAATCTCCCAATGAGAACCCTCCTATCAAGAATGCACATTGCTTCATGGCAAGGTCCTCCTTGGACACACCTATTGTGCTATCAACTCAAGAAGAGTATACCTTCGGAGATGATGATGTTGATGATGAAGAAGATGCAACCTCTAATGGATTGGTCGCTCTTGCCTCCCTCTCCACTAACTCTTCATCACCAAGTGAATCCCCCAATGAGGTCATTCATGTGGAGGAAGAAAGTTGCCTCATGGCTAAATCCTCCGAGGTATCATCTCCTAGCCCCTCTATGCCTAACATATCTAGTGATCTAGGGGTTGATGATGCTAGTCTAAAAGTGAAACAAGAAATGCTAGATTTTGATGATTTCATTCTCAACCTACAAGGTAACACTAAAAAGCATGTTTCAAACCTCATGATTCGTTTAGCCCAACAAAGTGATATGCTTGAGAAAAAGGGTCAAATAGAGAGAGAAGACTCTCTCGAAATTCATGCTCTTAAAAATGCTCTTGAGGAATGTCAAGAAACTATAACTTCTCTTGAGGAGAGGCTAGAAACTCTTGAAGAACCTCAAGATAAAATTAACAAGCTCACTAAAGCTAGAGATCTTGCTAGGGCTAAGTCTAAAGTTCTTAAAAAGGATAAGGCCCAATTTGAGGTTGATCATGAGAAACTTGTGAAGGATCTAGATGAACTAGACAAAGCTCACAAAGCTTTGAAGAGTGAATTCACTCTCCTATCCAAATCCTATGAGCAACTTCAAATTAGGCTTGCTTCATATGATGTGCCTAGTTCCTCTACTCCTCTATGTGATCATGCAAACATTGTTGAGGAAAATGCTAGGTTGAAGGATGAACTTGCTAAGGCCTCCTCTCCCCAAAGTAAACTTTCTTTGGATGATTTTTTGAGTAAGCAAAGATCAAACAATGGGAAGGAGGGCCTTGGTTTTAATGCCAAGGCAAAGAAGGCAAACAAGCAAAAGGCCAAGCCCGCACAAGAAAAGAAGAAAGACGTCACTAATGGTGAAGCCTCCAAGGGCAAAACCATGAATTATGATGATGCGGGAATTGCTAACCCTCACTATGTTTTATTTAAAGATTATTATGGTGATGTTTACGCTAAATATGTTGGCCCATATGATGGTTATGTTGCTTGGTCTATTTGGGTCCCAAAGACCCTTGTTGCTAACAAAAGAGGACCCATTGCGAAATGGGTACCTAAATCCAAGAATTGATCTCATGTAGGACTATGCCGCCGGGAGGTTCAAAATGGGTACTTGATAGTGGATGTACAAGTCATATGACCGGCGGCAAGAACCTCGTCAAGGAGTTGAGGCCTAACATTAATGATATCACCGTCTCCTTTGGCGATAATTCTACATCCGAGGTATTGGGTTTTGGCAAGGTTGTGGTTGCACACAACATTACTCTTGTGGATGTCATGCTTGTCAAAACCCTTGGTTACAATTTGCTTTCCGTTTCCGCCCTTGGCAAGATGGGTTTCGCCGTCTTTATTGATAATGATATTGTGGTCCTCTTGTGGAGCAAGACTCTAAAAGTCGCATTCGTTGGGTATCGCGAACACAACTTGTATGTGGTGGACTTTTCGGGGACCACCACGACAAGTGCGATGTGCCTATTCGGAAAGGCGGACGTGGGTTGGTTGTGGCATCGCCGCCTAGCCCATGTCAACATGAGAACTTTGCAAAGTCTTCACAAGGGGAACCATATTGTGGGACTAATGGAAAATGTGTCTTTTGCCAAAGATCGTGTTTGTAGGGCTTGTGTTGAAGGCAAAATGCATGACTCTCCGCATCCAAGCAAGACCATTATCTCTTCCAAGAGGATCTTGGAGCTCCTTCATGTGGATCTCTTTGGTCCCGTTACTCATGCAAGTCTTGGTGCGAAGAAACATTGCTTGGTGATTGTCGATGACTACTCAAGATACACTTGGGTCTACTTTCTCAAGACGAAAGATGAGACTCAACAAATATTCATTGACTTTGCTACCGAGGTGCAACGCCAACACAACCTCCTCATTATGGCAATAAGAAGTGACAACGGCTCCGAGTTCAAGAACTACACACTCAATGATTTTCTTAGTGATGAGGGGATTCGTCATCAATATTCCGCTGCTTACACCCCTCAACAAAATGGTGTTGCGGAGAGGAAGAACCGGACTCTTATGGATATGGCAAGATCTATGATGGCGGAGTATAAATCCCGCTATAACTTTTGGGCCGAAGCCATCTCCACCGCTTGTCACTCCTCCAACCGGCTCTATCTCCGCAAGGGCTTGAACAAGACTCCATATGAGATACTCACCGGGAACAAGCCTAATATCTCATACTTCAAGGTGTTCGGTGTAAGTGTTTCTACAAAATCAAAGGAGTTCGTTTATCTAAATTTGCTCCTAAAGCTTTGGAGGGTATATTTGTTGGTTACGGTGCCGAATCTCACACTTATAGAATCTTTGATGTATCCTCCGGGATTATCATTGAATCTTGTAGTGTGAAGTTCGAAGAAAATGATGGCTCCCAAGTGGGGCAAGTTGATGTATGTGCAGGTGATGAAATACCTCAAGATGCCATTGTAAGAATGGGTGTGGGATTTTTCCGCCCCATTGAGGGACACGGTGTGGCGTCTCGGGAAGAACTATGCTCTACCACGGTGGAGCCCTCATCTTCTCAACATCAACAAACCCCATCAAGTGAAGCAAATGATGCACCAACCCAAGAACAAGAACAAAACCCTCCCTCTAGTGTGCAAGATCAAGGACAAGATCAAGGTCAAGATCAACCAAGAATTCATGATGGTTCCGACGAGTATCCATTTGATATTTGCTCCGCACCAAATAATGTCCAAGATCAAGCACATGATGTTGAGCAACCCCAAGTAATTGAGGAAGCTCAAGTTGAAGGTCAAGACGGGGACCCAAATGATCAAGTTGATCAAGTGACACCTCCAAGGCCTAGAAAGACCAAGGAGGAGATTGAGGCCCGTCTTCTAGCAAGAAGAGAAAGGAACCTCGAACTTCGTGGACACACTCATGACAAGGTTCTTGGTGATGTAAGGGCAAAGGTTTCCACAAGAAGGCAATTGGCGAACTTTAGCCATCATCATGCTTATATCTCCTTAGTGGAACCCAAGAAAGTATTTGAAGCACTTGAAGATTCGGATTGGTTGGAAGCTATGCATGAAGAACTCAATAACTTCAAGCGCAACAAAGTGTGGACTTTAGTAAAGAAGCCTAAGGAGTGCCGCAATGTTATAGGCACTAAATGGATTTTCAAGAACAAGCAAGATGAGTTTGGAAATGTTGTGAGGAACAAGGCAAGATTGGTGGCTCAAGGGTTCTCTCAAGTTGAGGGTATTGACTTTGGAGAAACCTATGCTCCCGTGGCTCGCCTTGAGTCCATCCGTATCCTTCTTGCTTATGCTTCGCATCATAACTTTAAGTTACAACAAATGGATGTGAAAAGTGCTTTTCTTAATGGTCCTTTGCATGAAGAGGTTTATGTTAAGCAACCCCCGGGGTTCGAGGATCTCAACTTTCCTAACCATGTCTACAAGCTTGATAAAGCACTTTATGGTCTCAAACAAGCTCCTAGAGCTTGGTACGAGCACCTTAAGGAATTGTTGGTAGACCGTGGGTTTGATGTTGGGCTAATCGACCCCACTCTTTTTACTAAGAGGGTCAATGGGGAGCTTTTCGTTTGCCAATTATATGTTGATGATATTATATTTGGATCTACTAACAAAGCTTTCAATGATGAATTCTCAAAGCTTATGACCGATAGGTTTGAGATGTCTATGATGGGAGAGATGAAGTTCTTCCTTGGTTTTGAGATCAAGCAATTGAGGGAAGGAACCTTCATCAACCAAGCAAAATATCTCCAAGACATGCTCAAGAGGTTCAAGATGACCGAGATGAAGGGTGTGGCCACTCCTATGGTTACCAAATGTCATCTTGCACTAGATCCCAATGGTAAAGAGGTGGATCAAAAGGTATATCGCTCCATGATTGGATCCTTGCTTTACCTTTGTGCATCTAGACCGGACATAGTGTTGAGTGTTGGTGTGTGTGCAAGGTATCAAGCTTCTCCTAAAGAGAGCCACATGATGGCTCTCAAAAGAATCTTTCGATATTTGGTTGATACCCCAAGATATGGTATTTGGTACCCCAAAGGCTCAAGTTTTATTCTCAATGGTTATACCGATGCGGATTGGGCGGGTGACAAGGATGATAGGAAATCAACTTCCGGGGCTTGCCAATTCCTTGGTAGGTCCTTGGTGTGTTGGTCTTCTAAGAAGCAAAATTGTATATCTCTCTCCACCGCCGAAGCCGAATATGTTGCCGCCGCAAGTGGATGCACTCAATTGTTATGGATGAGGCAAACTTTAAAGGAATACGGTGTCATTTGTGACAAAGTGCCTCTATTATGTGACAATGAAAGTGCCATCAAGATTGCCTATAATCCGGTGCAACATTCAAGAACGAAGCATATTGAGATCCGGAATCATTTCATTAGGGATCATGTTGCCCGGGGTGATATTGAGCTTATCTATGTTCCTACCAAAGATCAACTTGCCGATATATTCACGAAGCCTCTTGATGTAGCAAGGTTCTCTTATTTGAGGAATGAGCTAAATATCATTGATTCAAGGAGTATAGCTTGACCATCTTGCAAACACACCTTCGTCTCAAAACTTTATTTGGTTTAGATGTGGGCATGGAAATAGGGGGAGTGCGGTTTAAATTATTGAGCTATCCCTCCCCCCATAATGCCAACATTAAGAAATCATTCTGTGTATATCATATGTTGATATGTGAGCTTCAATGATGAGTAGTGGCTTGGACCCAAGATATATCTTCGCGGTGCCATGTCACAACACTCATACATGGTGGCCTAGGCCACCACACTCTTCTTTGTGAAGAGTTGGAGTTATTTGGATCTTATCGCCTCTTATTTGACAACTCCATGTTCTTATGGGAAATCACTCTAGTTTGGCCTTATTTGCTCATATCTTGCAAACTTGAGTGACCTTGTACCATCAACAGTTTGTATCTTCTAAAACCTAAGCCTACTCTCCCCTATAAGCCATTTCCATCTTGCTCATTTGTCATGTTTGGTAAAAACTTGGAGTTTGAGGTGGTTCGGTCGGATGATCTAGGTGGCTCCATCTTATTGGTAAATTTGCACCTTATATGTGACGTGATACATTATTGCATCACATATGGGTCCTGCAAATAACCAACGAAAGATGGGCCGGATTCCCGGTGTTTCTGGAATTTTCCGACGACTCCGGATAATCCGGCCCCAGGAGACACCGGATAATCCGGCCCGGCCGGATTATCCGCTCTAAGCTAGGGCCGGATTATCCGGCCTGGCGGATCTTGAAAGGGCTGAGGTCGAGGCCACGGGGGAAACGGTTCACACCTCCTCCCCCACGCGCCTCTCTCTCTCTTTCTCCTCTCAAGATCGCCGGATCTCCTCCTCCTCGCCGGAGACGCTCCGTCCGCCTCCTCTCGGAGTTCTTGGGTGGATCGGGTGCATCTCCTTCCTAGCTACCTTCTCCTCCAAGCGGTTTCCACAATGGATGTGGGTATGATTCACAATCTCTAACCCTAGATGTTGTGCTTTATATGTGCTATTTTCTTGGTGGAATTGGTGTCTAGTTGTTCCAAATCGTTTGTAGTGTACTCCTCTTGCATGCTATGAGGCCGATCTAGTCTTAGACAAGCTTTTGATTGGAAAATCGCTTATCTCGCAGGGCCGGATTATCCGCCCCTCGAGCCGGCCGGATTATCCGGCCAGGCCGGATTATCCGCCCCCAGGGGACACCGGATTATCCGACCTAGAGCTTCATCGCCGCTGCAGTTTTTGCTTCAATCTATCATGTCTAGATTTGTACCGACTTATAGCATGCTTCTCGAGTATATTACTGTATCTTACATGACTTATGAGCATTACCTTTCCTTTGCTACCCGCCTTTGCTTCTCACAGGTGGTGCTTCTCGGGGTGGTCGGAGACGCTCAAGGCATGATCGATCTAGTGACGAGTTTGCAACCAATGCACCTCGCAAGTCCGTCTCTTCAAGGCGGAAGAACAAGGAAGTGAGGGAGAACTACAAGGCCATGGACCCAGTCTCTTATTCCGCTATTCGCATGAAGAACTGGTATGAAGATGTCCCAAGGGATGAAGAGATTGAGGGTAGGAGATTCTGGTGCATTGCGAAGGAATTCATCTACAAGGACATCTATGAGCCCATGAAGAATCTGAGACCCATGCAAGCTATCGATGTGGACATTCTGGCTGAAAACAATCACTTTGAAGATGCCATCTGGGTAGCTGGAAGGTTGGGTTTGCATGATATCATGAAGATTCAATGTGACTATAGCCCAGATTTGGTGAAGCAATTCTTTGCCACTTTGGCAATCAAGAAAGATGAGGAACACACTATGGAATGGATGATCGGCTCCACTCATCTGGCAGTGCCACTCTACGCCAATTTGCTGGTTTTCTTGGAGTTCCTGTTGATGGGGGTCGTCGTCTTCATGGACCACAACAGACAGATAAGAATGCTCTTGTGCATCTCTATACCTCAGCAGGGAAAATTGGTTATACTAAGGGGCTGCTTCCCATATACAATCAGCTGCTTCGGTTCTTTCGGGCAACCATTTGCCCAAGTGGTGGTAACAATGATGCTCTCCGGGAGTCCTTGTGAACCTTATGCACCTCAGCTATAAGTGTGCTCGTGATGGGAGTGAGGAACGGAACTTCACTCTTGATATCATGGACTTTATCTTCCATGAGATCCATGATGCCATGGTCTCCCGGACCTCCATACCCTATGCTCCCTACATCCAGCCTTCTCATCAACAACACCGTGGTCGTGGTTGGTGAAGACTTGAGTGGGTACCCTTTGGTGAAGCACCATGTCAAGAAGGCCTACAAGGTTAAGCCGGCCTCTTCGACTGTTCCTGCTCCCGACTCCTTCATGGGTGATGCTCGTTCTAGTGGTTATGCTCCTCGCTCGTCATCGTGATGTCCCGGCTATGAGGAAGCAAGTGACCCGGCTTAGTTGGTTTCGGCGTCACATCCTTTGCATGAACATTGAGATCCATAAGAAGAACTATGCAGCTAGCCGAGAGCGTTCGAGATTAAGCATACTCGAGCGGTTATTCTTCACAAGCTCGGTGGTGATCAAGGACCCCCGCCTCAGCCTCCGACTCACCAGGGTTACGAGTGGATGGCACTGCGCACAGTTCCATGGAGTGATCTTGATGATTGCCTTCAAAGGTCCACCACCTCTCGCCGCTCTCCGGATGCACCTGACACTGATGAGGAAGAAGAGGAAGAGGCATACGAGTCCGATGATGATGATGCCTCCGAGTGATTCTCATGGGACGTGTAGCATCGCGCTTGTCCCCTTTTTGGCGTCTCGATGCCAAAGGGGGAGAAGTGTTCTATTAGGATTCTCGGGGATTTGCATGGTTTGGGCACAAGAATATGCGTTTATCATTCTTATATTGCTTGTGTTCCCTCTTTAGTTGAACTATTTGGTTTGTTTGTGTGCCGTTCAAAACTATGTGCTATGTGGTGTGAGACATTGTTATGGTTTTCGGATTTCTATTTGTTGAGATCAAGGATATTACATTGTGTGTGATGCTATATCTCCGCATTATATATCTACACATGGGTATGATTTCTTGCTTCCTATCTCAACTTCATATGTGTCAATGTCTTTTGTTAGAGCTCATGTTGGATATCTCTTGTGTTGAGGCACCATACTCCTATGTGTTGTGTATTTGTATTCAAATGCAAATTACTTATATGCACACATGTAGGGGAGTGCCTCTATGTCTTGCCATCATGCTTGTCTCTATTGTGATTCCTTGGGAAATCCGTATATTGTCATCAAACACCAAAAAGGGGGAGATTGAAAGAACATCTCTCACATTATGTTTTGTGTGTTTGATGTCAATATATGTGATACACTAATGTTTGATTAAGTGGTACAGGGATTACATAGATAATTATTCATGTGTGTTGGATTTGATCGTCTGTCAAAAGTCATCAGAAAAAGGTTGGCCAGGCCGGATAATCCGGGCCGGATATTGTTGAAATATCCGGCCCCCGATTTTGGCTAAGTCTCACGAGGAATTGTTGCGCAGTATGGGGGTCGGACATTTGCCCGGATAATGTCCCGTATTGTACCAGGGCCGGATTATCCGGGCCGGATATTTTGGAAATATGCGGCCCCCCCGTTTTTGGCTAAGGACTGGAAGAAAAGCTTCTCTGGCATAGGGCCGGACTTTTGGCCGGATTTTGTCACGGTTTTGTTCCGAAGGCCGGATTATCCGGGGGGCGGATTATCCGGCCCTTACTTAGGCCGGATTATCCGACCCCCGAAGCAAGAACGGCTCATTTTTGAGAGGGGGTATAAATACCCCCTTCTTCTACCTTGGTTGTTTGCTCAATCATTACACAAGAAATCTGCCAAGCCACCTCCATTAGAGCCACCTCAAGAAACTCAAGATTTGCAAGATCTCCTTCCTCCCCCAACCAAAGCTCTTGATCTTTGGAGATTCGAAGGAGAAGACACCGATCTACATCCTCACCGAAGCGTTCTTCATTTCCCCCTCTCTTGTTTGAGGGATCTCATGCTAGTGTTCCTATTTGGTTCCCTAGTTGATTTGTTGTTGATGTGTTGTTGTTGATTGTTGTATTGTTACAGATTTGGGAGCCTCCAATTTGGTTGTGGATGTGTGCCCCAAGAACTTTGTAAAGTCCCGGTTTCCCCCTCGAGGAAATCCCTTAGTGGAAGTGGGCTAGGCCTTCGTGGCGTTGCTCACAGGAGATCTGAGTGAAGCCTTCGTGGCTGTTGGTTTGGCTTGCGTAGCAACCACACTCCTCCAAACGTAGACGTACCTTCTTGCAAAGGAAGGGAACTACGGGAATCATCTCCGTGTCATCGCGTGCTCCACTCTCGGTTACCTCTATCCCACTCTATCTACTATTGCGTAGCTATATCTTGCTTAGTTGATATCCTTGTCATATAGGTAAATTCACTTAGTTGCATATCTAGAGAATTTACCTTTCGTGTCAAGCCTAAATTGAAAAAGAACTAAAAATTGGTTAGCACCTATTCACCCCCCCCTCTAGGTGCGGCATACGATCCTTTCAGAGGAGCTATCATCCACACGCACAGAGGCCACCAAAGGGGGCGACGGAGAGCAACACGCTGATGAAGACAGAGTCGGCAAAGCGCGGTCATAACCACGTGAAGAGGCCGCGAAAGTTGATGTAGAGCGGCAGGCCGACGCAGACGGAGTCGACGAAGCGCGGCCATAACCGCGGGAAGAGGCCGCAAAAGTCGATGTAGAGCGGCGGGCCGACGTAGATGAAGTCGGCGAAGCGCGGGTAGAGCCGCGTGAAGAGGCCGCAAAAGTCGATGTAGAGCAGCAGGCCGAGGGAGACAAAATTGGCGAAGCACGGCCAGAGCCGCGGAAAGAGGCCGCGAAAGTCGGTGAAGAGCGGCGAGCCGACGTAGACGGAGTCGGTGAAGCGCGGCGCGAGCCGCGTGGAAGAGGCCGCAAACGGCGACGAAGAATAGCTAGCAGTCATGCACGGAGGCGAGCGGACAAATACCCGTTGACGTCGAAACCCACCGGCGGGCGGAGACGGGCAACACCGTAGAGCCGGGAACAACCGGGGCTGCGGCTGGCCCCGGTCCCTCGTAGCGACGGTCCGCAAAGCCTCCCGGTCGCACGCACCGATGTTTATCACAAGGGCGTGCCACCTGACCTATACCTGGTCGAGAAGGTGTGGATGATGCCTCGCTTAGTTTCCTGCAGGGCACACACGTAAACGTTAAATACGAGCCTCGATCGGCTCTCGGGTTATCCCGTGAATCGGCTCAAAGAGCCGATCCACCCATGATTCGGACGGGGTGTCCGAATATATGGTGGTCCCGCTTGATCAAGGTAAAGCTAATGAGATCTACGACGATGTGGGGTTTTCACCGCATAATCGGATCGTCCTACTCCAGGTTGGGCCTCGCGGCCACGCACGGTGATCGTAAGCCGATCCTAAACAAGGCCTAAAAACCAACACGAGGTTGATCCTCGGAACATCCTGCTTAGGGCCAACGAACGACACCCTACGTGCCGCTGGATCCTCCCCCTTTGTAAGGCCTAACTATTGCGAGATATTAAACTAATCCTTGTAGAACAAGGAGCAATCGTAACGGATCAGATCTACTAAACTATGATCAAGCGGGTGCCGCCCCTACACCTAAGATAGGTGTAAGGGCGGCTAGACATGCAAGGGTTGCACTACGAAAGCATGTAATATGAAGAACAATGCTAACCCTAACATGTCTAAGATAACTACGTTGCTCGCCATCAAAAAGGCTTCAGTACGAGCAACGCATGAACAACGTAGGCAAGCTTGTGCTCGCCTAGATCGCAAGATGCGATCTAGGCAGCATGACGCTACCGGTAGAAACCCTCGAGACGAAGGGGTTGGCGATGCGCCGAGATTTGTTTGTGGTTGAACGTTGGTTGTTGTTTATTCCATAAACCCTAGGTACATATTTATAGTCCAGCGGACTTTCTAATTCGGTCGTGCACTAAACCGTGCACGAGATAAACTCTAACTTTCAATCTAGATACAATCTACTATAATTAAAAATGCATGGGCAATCTGGCCCAAAGGCCGCTTCAGAAATCTTCCCCGTGTAATCTTCCAAGCTCATCTTGATCGCGGCCCACCTCTGACTCGATCAAATTCTGGTGATAACACATGCCCCACTGGTTTTGGAATTGGTAATTCCAAAATCACTCCGTTTTCCTTCGTCGGGTCATGTCATGCTAGTGTAGAGTATCCTTCATCATGATGCCCTGCTTTCTCAACTTCTCCGCGTGACCTGGCAGTTTTTTTTTAGGCACCACTTCCTCGGAAACTGCTGTGGCATTGAATTTCCACTATATCCCCTTTCATTTAACTGCTACGAACAGTTCTGCTCTGCATCTCCTTCGCATTAGCAGTCCAAAAGCCCTCCTGCGCCACCATGTCTTCTTCCTCCTCTGCTCCATCGGATCCTTCCAGCCAGTCCTCCACGTTGATGTCTACGGGAGCTTCTATTCTTGTAGACAGTGTTGGGCCTCCAAGAGCAGAGGTTTGTAGAACAGCAGCAAGTTTCCCTTAAGTGGATACCCAAGGTTTATCGAACTCAGGGAGGAAGAGGTCAAAGATATCCCTCTCATGCAACCCTGCAACCACAAAGCAAGAAGTCTCTTGTGTCCCCAACACACCTAATAGGTGCACTAGTTCTGCGAATAGATAGTGAAATACAGGTGGTATGAATATATATGAGCAGTAGCAACGGTGGCAGAAAATAGCTTGGCGCGTAGTTGATGGTGATGGTATTGCAGCAGTAGTAACGCAGTAAAACAGTAAACAAGCAGTAGTAACTCAGCAGTTTTTAGGAACAAGGCCTAGGGATTACACTTTCACTAGTGGACACTCTCAACATTGATCACATAACAGAATAGATAAATGCATACTCTACACTTTTGTTGGATGATGAACACATTGCGTAGGATTACACGAACCCTCAATGCCGGAGTTAACAAGCTCCACAATAATGCTCATGTTTTAGTAACCTTTAGTGTAAGATAGATCAACAGACTAAACCAAGTACTAGCATAGCATGCACACTGTCACCTTCATGCATATGTAGGAGGAATAGATCACATCAATATTATCATAGCAAATAGTTAACTTCGCAATCTACAAGAGATCATGATCATAGCATAAACCAAGTACTAACACGGTGCACGCACTGTCACCTTTGCACACATGCAGGAGGAATAAAAATACTTTAATAACACATCACTAGAGTAGCACATAGATAAATTGTGATACAAACACATTGCAATCATAAAGAGATATAAATAAGCACCTCACTATGCCATTCAACAGTGAATAAGTATTCTCGTGAAATCTAGCCTAAGAGACCCACACGGTGCACACATCTGTCACCTTTACACACGTGGGACGAGGAGTCTCCGGAGATCACATAAGTAAAACTCACTTGACTAGCATAATGACATCTAGATTACAAGCATCATCATATGAATCTCAATCATGTAAGGCAGCTCATGAGATTATTGTATTGAAGCACATAGGAGAGAGATGAACCACATAGCTACCGGTACAGCCCCGAGCCTCGATGGAGAACTACTCCCTCCTCATGGGAGCAGCAGCGGTGATGAAGATGGCGGTGGAGATGGCAGCGGTGTCGATGGAGAAGCCTTCCGGGGGCACTTCCCCGCTCCGGCAGGGTGCCGGAACAGAGACTCCTGTCCCCCAGATCTTGGCTTCGCGATGGCGGCGGCTCTGGAACGTTTTTGTGGTTTTCGTCAATTGCGTCAGGGTTTTCTGATCCAGGGGCTTTATATAGGCGGAGAGGCGGCGCCAGAGGGTCTCTGGGGGGCCCACACCCCCTTGGCCGCGCCGGGGTGTGGTGTGGGGCCCCCAGGGCTCCCCTCTGATCCTTCCCGGGTGTTCTGGATGCTTCCGATGAAAATAGGAACTTTGGCGTTGATTTCGTCCGATTCCGAGAATATTTCGTTACTAGGATTTCGAAACCAAAAACAGCTAGAAAACGGAACCGGCACTTCGGCATCTTGTTAATAGGTTAGTTCCGGAAAATGCACGAATATGACATAAAGTGTGCATATAACATGTAGATAACATCAATAATGTGGCATGGAACACAAGAAATTATCGATACGTTGGAGACGTATCAGCATCCCCAAGCTTAGTTCTGCTCGTCCCGAGCGAGGTAAAACGATAACAAAGATAATTTCTGGAGTGACATGCCATCATAAACTTGATCATACTATTTGTAAAGCATATGTAGTGAATGCAGCGATCAAAACAATGTATATGACATGGGTAAACAACTGAATCATAAAGCAAAGACTTTTCATGAATAGCACTTCAAGACAAGCATCAATAAGTCTTGCATAAGAGTTAACTCATAAAGCAATAATTCAAAGTAGAGGTATTGAAGCAACACAAAAGAAGATTAAGTTTCAGCGGTTGCTTTCAACTTGTAACATATATATCTCATGGATATTGTCAACATAGAGTAATATAACAAATGCAATATGCGAATATGTAAGAATCAATGCACAGTTCACACAAGTGTTTGCTTCTTGAGATGGAGAGAAATAGGTGAACTGACTCAACAATGAAAGTAAAAGAATGGTCCTCATAGAGGAAAAGCATCGATTGCTATATTTGTGCTAGAGCTTTGATTTTGAAAACATGAAACAATTTTGTCAACGGTAGTAATAAAGCATATGCATCATGTAAATTATATCTTATAAGTTGCAAGCCTCATGCATAGTGTACCAATAGTGCCCGCACCTTGTCCTAATTAGCTTGGACTACCCGGATTATCACCGCAATACATATGCTTTAACCAAGTTTCACAAAGGGGTACCTCTATGCCGCCTGTACAAAGGTCTAAGGAGAAAGCTCGCATTTGGATTTCTCGCTTTTGTTTATTCTCAACTTAGACATCCATACCGGGACAACATAGACAACGGATAATGGACTCCTCTTTTAATGCTTTAAGCATTTGACAACAATTAATTCTTTTCTCATTAGAGATTTGAGGATGTTTGTCCAAAACTGAAACTTCCACCATGAATCATGGCTTTAGTTAGCGGCCCAATGTTCTTCTCTCACAATATGCATGCTCAAACCATTCAACTCAGTGTAGATCGCCCTTACTTCAGACAAGACGAACATGCATAGCAACTCACATGAAATTCAACAATGAGTTGATGGCGTTCCCAAGTAAACATGGTTATCGCACAACAAGCAACTTAATAAGAGATAAAGTTCATAATTACATATTCAATACCACAATAGTATTTAAGCTATTTGTCCCATGAGCTATATATTGCAAAGGTGAATGATGGAATTTTAAAGGTAGCACTCAAGCAATTTACTTTGGAATGGCGGAAAAATACCATGTAGTATAGGTAGATATGGTGGACACAAATGGCATAGTGGTTGGCTCAAGTATTTTGGATGCATGAGAAGTATTCCCTCTCGATACAAGGTTTAGGCTAGCAAGGCTTATTTGAAACAAACACAAGGATGAACCGGTGCAGCAAAACTCACATAAAAGACATATTGAAAATATTATAAGACTCTACACCGTCTTCCTTGTTGTTCAAACTCAATACTAAAAATTATCTAGACTTTAGAGAGACCAATTATGCAAACCAAATTTTAGCATGCTCTATGTATTCTTCACTAATAGGTGCAAAGTATATGATGCAAGAGCTTAAACATGAGCACAACAATTGCCAAGTATCACATTACCCAAGACATTATAGCAATTACTACATGTATCATTTTCCAATTCCAACCATATAACAATTTAACGAAGAGGAAACTTCGCCATGAATATTATGAGCTAAGAACACATGTGTTCATATGAACCAGCGGAGCGTGTCTCTCTCCCACACAAGCATGATGTAATCCAATTTATTCAAACAAAAACAAAAACAAAAGCACACAGACGCTCCAAATAAAGCACATAAGATGTGGCCGAATAAAAATATAGTTTCAGGGGAGGAACCTGATAATGTTGTCGATGAAGAAGGGGATGCCTTGGGCATCCCCAAGCTTAGATGCTTGAGTCTTCTTGAAATATGCAGGGATGAACCACCGGGTGCATCCCCAAGCTTAGAGCTTTCACTCTCCTTGATCATAGTATATCATCCTCCTCTCTTGACCCTTGAAAACTTCCTCCACACCAAACTCGAAACAACTCATTAGAGGGTTAGTGGACAATAAAAATTAACATGTTCAGAGGTGACACAATCATTCTTAACACTTCTGGACATTGCATAAAGCTACTGGACATTAATGGATCAAAGAAATTCATCCAACATAGCAAAAGAGGCAATGCGAAATAAAAGGCAGAATCTGTCAAAACAGAACAGTCCGTAAAGATGGATTTTATTAGGCCACCAGACCTGCTCAAACGAAAATGCTCAAATTGAATGAAAGTTGCGTACATATCTGAGGATCATGCTCGTAAATTGGCATAATTTTCTGAGCTTCCTGCAGGGCAGTGGGCTCAGATTCGTGACAGCAAAGAAATCTGGAACTGCGCAGTAATCCAAATCTAGTACTTACTTTTCTATCAACGGCTTAACTTGGCACAACAAAACACAAAACTAAGATAAGGAGAGGTTGCTACAGTAGTAAACAACTTCCAAGACACAAATATAAAACAAAGTACTGTAGCAAAATAACACATGGGTTATCTCCCAAGAAGTTCTTTCTTTTTAGCCATTAAGATAGGCTCAGCAGTTTTAATGATGCACTCGCA
This sequence comes from Lolium rigidum, assembly GCF_022539505.1. Lineage (NCBI taxonomy): Eukaryota > Viridiplantae > Streptophyta > Magnoliopsida > Poales > Poaceae > Lolium > Lolium rigidum. Next base: position 369,285,464 of record NC_061510.1, read on the forward strand.
AGAAATAGTATTTGAAGCAAAAGAGAGCATCAAGAGGCAAATTTGAAACAAATTTAAGTCTAACATGCTTCCTATGCAAGGGAATCTTGTAAATAAACAAGTTCATGAAGAGCAAAGTAACAAGCATAGGAAGATAAAACAAGTGTAGCTTCAAAAATTTCAGCACATAGAGAGGTGTTTTAGTAACATGAAAATTTCTACAACCATATTTTCCTCTCTCATAATAACTTTCAGTAGAATCATGAGCAAACTCAACAATATAACTATCAAATGAAACATTCTTATCATGAGTCTCATGCACAAAATTATTACTACTCCCAACATAAGCATAATCAGTTTTATTAGTTGTAGTGGGAGCAAATTCAACAAAGTAGCTATCATTATTATTCTCATCAAGTGTAGGAGGCATATTGTAATCATAATCAAATTCACTCTCCATAGTAGGTGGCACCAAAAGACCACTATCATTATAATCATCATAAATAGGAGGCAAAGTATCATCAAAGAAAATTTTCTCCTCAATGCTTGGGGGACTAAAAATATCATGAAAACCAGCTTCCCCAAGCTTAGAACTTTCTATATTATTGTCAACAATGGTGTTCAAAGCGTTCATACTAATATTACTACCAAGCATGCAAAGAAGATTTCATAGGTTTTTTAATTTTCGCATCAAACAATCCATGTTTTAAATCAGGAAATAGAATAAGAAGCTCACTCTTGTACATTATGCCAAACTAGTGTAAACAAGAAACAACAAGATGCAATTGCAGGATCTAAAGGAAATAGCTTCGAGCACACACACGACGGCGCCAGAAAAATACTTTCCTCCCCGGCAACGGCGCCAGAAAAGTGCTTGATGTCTACGGGAGCTTCTATTCTTGTAGACAGTGTTGGGCCTCCAAGAGCAGAGGTTTGTAGAACAGCAGCAAGTTTCCCTTAAGTGGATACCCAAGGTTTATCGAACTCGGGGAGGAAGAGGTCAAAGATATCCCTCTCATGCAACCACTGCAACCACAAAGCAAGAAGTCTCTTGTGTCCCCAACACACCTAATAGGTGCACTAGTTCTGCGAATAGATAGTGAAATACGGGTGGTATGAATATATATGAGCAAGTAGCAACGGTGGCAGAAAATAGCTTGGCGCGTAGTTGATGGTGATGGTATTGCAGCAGTAGTAACGCAGTAAAACAGTAAACAAGCAGTAGTAACTCAGCAGTTTTTAGGAACAAGGCCTAGGGATTACACTTTCACTAGTGGACACTCTCAACATTGATCACATAATAGAATAGATAAATGCATACTCTACACTTTTGTTGGATGATGAACACATTGCGTAGGATTACACGAACCCTCAATGCCGGAGTTAACAAGCTCCACAATAATGCTCATGTTTTAGTAACCTTTAGTGTAAGATAGATCAACAGACTAAACCAAGTACTAGCATAGCATGCACACTATCACCTTCATGCATATGTAGGAGGAATAGATCACATCAATATTATCATAGCAAATAGTTAACTTCGCAATCTACAAGAGATCATGATCATAGCATAAACCAAGTACTAACACGGTGCACGCACTGTCACCTTTGCACACATGCAGGAGGAATAAAACTACTTTAATAACACATCACTAGAGTAGCACATAGATAAATTGTGATACAAACACATTGCAATCATAAAGAGATATAAATAAGCACCTCACTATGCCATTCAACGGTGAATAAGTATTCTGTGAAATCTAGCCTAAGAGACCCACACGGTGCACACACTCGTCACCTTTACACACGTGGGACGAGGAGTCTCCGGAGATCACATAAGTAAAACTCACTTGACTAGCATAATGACATCTAGATTACAAGCATCATCATATGAATCTCAATCATGTAAGGCAGCTCATGAGATTATTGTATTGAAGCACATAGGAGAGAGATGAACCACATAGCTACCGGTACAGACCCCGAGCCTCGATGGAGAACTACTCCCTCCTCATGGGAGCAGCAGCGGTGATGAAGATGGCGGTGGAGATGGCAGCGGTGTCGATGGAGAAGCCTTCCGGGGGCACTTCCCCGCTCCGGCAGGGTGCCGGAACAGAGACTCCTGTCCCCCAGATCTTGGCTTCGCGATGGCGGCGGCTCTGGAACGTTTTTGTGGTTTTCGTCAATTGCGTCGGGGTTTTCGATCCAGGGGCTTTATATAGGCGGAGAGGCGGCGCCGGAAGGGTCTCGGGGCCCACACCCCCTTGGCCGCGCCGGGTGTGGTGTGGGGCCCCAGTGGCTCCCCTCCGATCCTTCCCGGTGTTCTGGATGCTTCCGATGAAAATAGGAACTTTGGCGTTGATTTCGTCCGATTCCGAGAATATTTCGTTACTAGGATTTCGAAACCAAAAACAGCAGAAACAGGAACCGGCACTTCGGCATCTTGTTAATAGGTTAGTTCCAGAAAATGCACGAATATGACATAAAGTGTGCATATAACATGTAGATAACATCAATAATGTGGCATGGAACACAAGAAATTATCGATACGTTGGAGACGTATCACACGTCCCGTGAGCCGACGCCAGAGTACAACCCGGCGGAGGTCCATGCGGCCAACACCCGTCGCGCCATTGCGGCCGGGGAGGAGTCAGACCACGACTTCTCCATCTGGTCCGAGGACGACCAGTCCTCGACAGACGGGGAGAGCGACCTCCGCTTCCTCGCCGACGGGGAATCGGAGGAGGAGAGCGATGACGATCGCTTCTCCTGGGATGACTTCACCTCCTCCGAGGGGGTGGAGGAGGAGGAAGAGGAGGAGGAAGACGACGACGACAGCCCCTCCGACGAGCCGCCGGCTAAGCGGTTCTGCCCCTGGCCGGGCAACCTTAGCGACTTCGATAGCGATGAGGATGACGCTGACGAAGAAGACGAGGACAATGAGGGCCCGATCGGCGGCCATTGGAGCGATGACGAGCCCGCCGGGAGCAGCGCCGACAGTGGCGACGACGAGGGCAGCGACGGCCCGTAGATAGGACCTCTAGCATAGGGCCAGTAGTAGTAGATGGGGCAATGTATCCCCTTAGCATTTCCTTTTGAGAGCAATCAGCTCCTTGATGTAAGAAATCCCGCCTATTAATGAAGAACTCTTCCCCAATTTGATTTTGCTGATTTCCTTTGAGCTTAATTTAGCCGATTCCCTCTCATACTGACCTTGCCGATTCGTCCCCTTTGCCAACGCGTAATGAGCCGATGACAACGCACCGGTCTCTCAATGTCCCATTCTTCACCCCTTTGACGTTGGAGCGATCGCGAATTTGATCAATGCCCGAGAGCTGACGTTAACATATCAATCCTTCACGATCCGAGCTCTCCAAACCAGTTGTGTCGCAGGGCTAGCCGATTCCAACCAAATCGGCTCCCCAGAGGCGAATCAGCCACATGTGCCGACATTAGCCTCAACTCATGACGTAGCCCCAAGCAGAGAACCTTCAAGGTGGGCTGCCCCCCGAGTTTCTTCAGTTCTTCCTGCGCCTTGCCAGCTAGATCGGCTCCTTTCTTTTGGTGGATCTCATGCAATCCATCCTTGACCTGATCTGCACGTCCAGGCTGCTCCTGGCATTGTTCTTGAAGAGAGGATCTGAGCACTTTAAATTACTCCACTGAGGAGTTCCTCCACTAAACATCTCCCTTTGTGCTCCACTGACCCTCTGATCGTAACAATTACTCCTCTTGAGTCGATGGCCATGCATCGGCTGTGCTCGAAAATTTTGAATTTTTTCGGCCGATTTGTGTATCGGCCCCCATATTCCAATACCCATCACCAAAGGATGAGTCGCTTCTATAGCATATCCTCGTGTTCTATCCACCTGGGTGCCCCCCCGAGCCGATTCTGTCAAGAGAATTGATGGTATCGGCTCTGTTGTATAACATGTTGAACCCAGGCAGAATGGTGGGTGAGGATAATTTTGGCCGATTGCTGGAATCGGCCTCCACGTTGCTTGCTCGGTGAAGGTTTTGTAAGTTCCCTTCATAAATTTTTTGGGGCCGATCACAAGGATCAGCCTCGCCATGTTTGCTCGTTGATGTGCTCTTGCTACTCGTTCAGGCCGGTAGATAACACCAACCCAATCTCTGACTTCATCATGCTGGTGCGCTTGATGTCGTCCACCTTGGATGTATCGTGTAACCGTGGAGGACTGAGCTTCGTCGGAAGAACGAGCACCATGTTTGTGCCAGCCGATGTTTCATCATCGGCTTTCCTTTGCTTGGGGCGCCACTCCATTTTCCGTGGACGACCCTCTTCATCCAGGGTTCGCTGAACCTTTGCAGCCAGATCGGGCCTTGCCTTTCTCAATGTATGCAAGTATAACCTCTCGGCTTCTTCCGGGCCACGCAATCGTTGAACCCTGCGTTTCGGGAACGGCTGAGTCCATCGGGGCACCACCTTGGCCGGTGGTACTGTCTTCTTCTTCTCCCTCGTCTTCCGAATCTTCGAGATCTTCCAACCGAGGGGACTCAGCTCGTTTGCTCCGTGGCGGGAGAGGTCCCAAGCGCTCGAACACGGACACGTTGGCTGCCTCCTTCTTTTTCGGTTGCATTCTGGGCAATTGCCGATTGTTGGCAATCGGCTCATTCCTGAATCCCAGCAGTGCCTGAAGAAGGGACAATCCCAGTGCATGTCCTCGTCGTCTTTCTCCCTTGCCTTTTCCTTGGCGCAACGCTCATGCTCCTCCTCATCGCGATTATGCCGACGATGTCTTCTAGCCAGACGATCTCTTTCATCATCATCGCTGGACCGTCGGCGTTGGTCGTACTGACTCACATACTTGTTGAGGAGGTGATCAGAGAGAGGTCGTTGATATCTTATGTTTTTCACTTCTCCCTCTCGTTACGTAGCGCTTGCCGTCTTGGCGGAGCCGATCGCGTGGAGCGGCTTCCTCTGTTTCTTCGTTATGAGAGCAGCTGCCCTCATCTCCATCCTTGCCAGCGTGGTGTCCAAGATCTACCATGTTGATATTACACAGGAAACCGGGCTGGCACCCTCCATCGCAAGCATACTCCACCATGTTCACGGCGGGGAAGGGCTGGGTATCGACCTTCATGGCGTACTGGTTGAAAATTAGACGCCCGTTCTCTATCGCCGCTTGGATGTGCCGACGCCACACCCTGCGATCGTTGGTGGCATGGGAGAGCGAGTTATGCCATTTGCAGTATGGCTTTCCATTCAGCTCTTGCGCCGTGGGGAATTTGAGACCTTCGGGTATCTTCAACTGCTTTTCCTTGAGTAGGAGGTCGAAGATTTGCTCAGTCTTGGTCACGTCAAAATCAAATCCCCTGGGCGGGCCTAGTGGCTTTACCCATTTGCAGGACACGGGGGTTCCTCCCCGAGTCCACTCAGCCACTGCTACTTCTTGGTCTCCCGCAGGACTTCGTCTTCCTCTCGCATCGACCGGGGCTACTGCACGCTTGAACTTGTCTTGGTACGAGTCCGGGTGGCGCTGTTCATATGCTGAAAGTTTCGAACCATGTGCGCCGAGCAAGGGATATTCTGCTTGGGAGGCCATGTCCTTGAGCCGTGTTGCAAGGCCCGCTACCGCCAACTCGATCGCTTCCTTTTCAGTTATACGAACCGAATAACATCGGTTCCTAAGACTCCGAAGCGCCTGGATGTATTCCGTCACGGCTTCTCCGCGCTTCGACGTAGTTGTGCTAGATCGGCAATGCTAGACTCGGAAGCTTCGAATGGTACTGCTCATGGAACCGCTCTTCCAATCGCTTCCAAGTTTGGATGGAGTTCGGTGGTAGCGATGTGTACCACCCGAAAGCCGATCCCGTGAGGGACTGTGAGAAGAACCTCACGCGCAACTCATCCGACGCTGAGATCGTGCCCAGCTGTGCCAAATATCGGCTCACATGCTCGATGGAGCCGGGCCCGTCCGATCCACCGAACTTTGTGAAGTCCGGGAGCCGATATTTGGGTGGCAGCGGGATCAGTTCGTAGCTGTTGGGGTACGGCTTGGTGTAGCCGAACGCCTTCCTTTTCGGCATCATGCCGAACCGATCTTTCGTAATTGCACAAATCTGATCCGCCGTGATGGCTGAAGGTGTCGAACCCTGAAGATTCGCCGGGGTGGCATACTTAACCAGCCATGCTTGTTTTTCCGGTTCTAAGCCAACTGCAGGAGCTGGGCTTTGGAGGTTTGTCGGGGCGGCGTACTTAGCCAGCCACGACTGCTTCTCGAGATCGGCTCTCGACGTTCCTCCTGCCGTTCCAGAGGCCGCTGTTATTGCAGCCTGGTTCGAGAGCGCCCATGAGTTGCAGTCCGGCACGTATGCGCACGCGTATCCGTGCGGGACCTCCTTAGGTGGCTCAGGTAGGAATTGGTAGTCACTAGGATCACCACCAATCTTGTAGACGACGTATGCCGATGAGTTCGGCAGTTCCGGTGCTACCCATGCGAACGGCCGGGGCCGGAGCGGCATCTCTCCTTTGAAAGTCCCCGCAGCCGGTCCCGACGGGGAGTACCGGTGACTTATGATTTCCTGGACGACGCGCGAGCGACACGCTCCAAGGTGTTCACCGAGGCTCTCGAGTGGCCGTGCAGCCGAATGAGCCACCATGTAGTTGATCTCCTGCCGCAGCGACCTGGTGCGTTCTTCTGACGGGGCGGACAGGTCCACTCCCTCGAGCGCGCCTTCAGGTGTGAAACCCTTCCACCTGACGCCATGGGAGCGGGTTCGGTGGAAGGAGCCGAATAGTTCGGCTTCGAGGGTTGCCTTGATCTCGTCATGCTTCTTCTTGAGCTCATCAGGCAGATCCGCGTACGTGACCGGAGTGTCTTCCGCCATCTCGGATGTAGATGGCGATGTCGTGGATGTCGTCGACTGTCCCACCGGGCGTGCCAGAATGTGTTGACGTCAGAAACCCACTGGCGGGCAGAGACGGGCAACACCGTAGAGCCGGGAACAACCAGGGCTGCGGCTGGCCCTGGTCCCTCGCAGCGACGGCCCGCAAAGCCTCCCTGGTCGCACGCACCGATGTTTATCACAAGGGCGTGCCACCCGACCTATACCGGTCGAGGAAGGTGTGGATGGTGCCTCGCTTAGTTTCCTGCAGGGCACACACGTAAACGTTAAATACGAGCCTCGATCGGCTCTCGGGTTATCTCGTGAATCGGCTCAAAGAGCCGATCCACCCATGATTCAGACGGGGTGTCCGAATATATGGTGGTCCTGCTTGATCAAGGTAAAGCTAATGAGATCTACGACGATGTGGGGTTTTCACCGCATAATCGGATCGTCCTACTCCGGGTTGGGCCTCGCGGCCACGCACGGTGATCGTAAGCCGATCCTAAACAAGGCCTAAAAACCAACACGAGGTTGATCCTCGGAACATCCCGCTTAGGGCCAACGAACGACACCCTACGTGCCGCTGGATCCTCCCCCCTTTGTAAGGCCTAACTATTGCGAGATATTAAACTAATCCTTGTAGAACAAGGAGCAATCGTAACGGATCAGATCTACTAAACTATGATCAAGCGGGTGCCGCCCCTACACCTAAGATAGGTGTAAGGGCGGCTAGACATGCAAGGGTTGCACTACGAAAGCATGTAATATGAAGAACAATGCTAACCCTAACATGTCTAAGATAACTACGTTGCTCGCCATCAAAAAGGCTTCAGTACGAGCAACGCATGAACAACGCAAGATGCGATCTAGGCAGCATGACGCTTACCGGTAGAAACCCTCGAGACGAAGGGGTTGGCGATGCGCCGAGATTTGTTTGTGGTTGAACGTTGGTTGTTGTTTATTCCATAAACCCTAGGTACATATTTATAGTCCAGCGGACTTTCTAATTCGGTCGTGCACTAAACCGTGCACGAGATAAACTCTAACTTTCAATCTAGATACAATCTACTATAATTAAAAATGCATGGGCAATCTGGCCCAAAGGCCGCTTCAGAGATCTTCCCCGTGTAATCTTCCAAACTCATCTTGATCGCGGCCCACCTCTGACTCGGTCAAATTCTGGTGATAACACATGCCCCCCTGGTTTTGGAATTGGTAATTCCAAAATCACTCCGTTTTCCTTCATCGGGTCATGTTGTGGCAGAACCGTTGCAGTATCCTTCATCATGATGCCCTGCTTTCTCAACTTCTCCGCGTGACCTGGCAGTTTTTTTTTTAGGCACCACTTCCTCGGAAACTGCTGTGGCATTGAATTTCCACTATATCCCCTTTCATTTAACCACTACGAACAGTTCTCGCTCTGCATCTCCTTCGCATTAGCAGTCCAAAAGCCCTCCTGCGCCACCATGTCTTCTTCCTCCTCTGCTCCATCGGATCCTTCCAGCCAGTCCTCCACGTCCCGTGAGCCGACGCCAGAGTACAACCCGGCGGAGGTCCATGCGGCCAACACTCGTCGCGCCATTGCGGCCGGGGAGGAGTCAGACCACGACTTCTCCATCTGGTCCGAGGACGACCAGTCCTCGACGGACGGGGAGAGCGACCTCCGCTTCCTCGCCGACGGGGAATCGGAGGAGGAGAGTGATGACGATCGCTCTGATACCATGTTAGAGGAATATGCGTGTTGTATTACCAGGGGACCAAAGGCCACAATATATAGTACATGTACAGGTGCAAATATGCAGGAAGCCCCCTAACATATGGGGAAACTACAATATACAGATATATACTCTAACAATGACTAAGGTTTTGGTTCTGAGATAGTAAAATTTTCCCCATGGGTTAAGATCTCAGGTTACCGCTGTTACCGGGAAAATCCCGACCGGCTAATAGTCTTACGTTTAGAAAAGCACAAAAAATCAGAACTCTTTGCCTCGTAAGAGCATCTCCAGTCGCGTCCCCCAAATGAGGTTTGGGGGACCGCGGACAAGAAATGGGGAAAAAATCTATCCAGTCGCGTCCCCCAAAGCTAATTAGCGCCTTATTTTGTGTCCGGCGTGAGTCTATACCGGGGACGCCGGACACAAAAACAGCGTCCACATGCATGCATGCAGCCCCTAGTCCCCACATGCTAGTCTCTTTTCCCACACTTTCTCTCACCTACTTTTCCCACATGGGGTGGTCCCCTCTATTAAAATGCATGCATCCGGACGCTCTTTGAGGGACGCGGCTGGAAAGGGCCTCTTTTTGTACAGATTTTTGGTCTCTTTTTGTCCGACGCGGTCCCAAACGTGCCCCAAATCATTTGTGCCGGACGCTTTTTGAGGGACGCGACTGGAGATGCTCTAAGTCCATTGGTCAGGATATCTGGTTACAAACCGGTAACCATATTTCTGCATAGCTAACAGCATCTCTAACTGACCCCTTACAATATAATTAGATGAGTAAACGGAGGAGTAAACTTAGAGGAGTAAAACTTCACTCCTCTAACGGTGGCCACACCTAGCTAATCCCTCAAATTTAACTACTCAAACATTCCACATTTTTTTTTGATAAAGGATGCTTTTATTATTTTTGGAAGCAATTACATTCAGCCTCTGCATAACCAGGATGCACACAGCCGTTCAAGTGTCTGTGTTCAAAGTATAGAAATAACTAGGCGAAATACATATCGGAGCGATGAATCATATAATGCCTAAGATGAGGGTGACGCTGCAATCCGTAGACTATGCTGCCACCCATGTAGGGAAAAAGTATCCCTCACCGTAGCCTCCAACCGTGTACAGACCTCCGTAAATAGGTCTCGGTTCTCCACCCGCTGAAGAGGTAACCACGAACGGAGAATACATGTACATCTGTAGATGACCTGCAACAAAGAACAATTTTTATCGTTAAAAATCTTGTCATTTCTACTTAGCCAAAGCGCCCAGATAACTGCTAGCGCCCCCACCCTAAGAAGCAACTTAAACCTTGAATCGACACCGTGAAGCCAGTTGCCAAAGACATTGGTCACACTAGTCGGAGAATACATGGTAGATGCTACTTGGATGACTGACCATATAGATCTCGCAAAATGGCACTGGAAAAAGAGGTGTTTAATGTTTTCATCATGATTACAGAAAACACACCGTGTACTTCCGTGCCAATTCCGCTTAACAAGATTATCTTTAGTAAGAATAACTCCTCGACGAAGGTAACATCCAAAAAAATTAATTTTTAATGGTATCTTCATCTTTCAGATTTTCTTATTATTATCAACTGGTGTATCAGAATGAAGGATCGCATTGTGTACAGATTTGACTGAGAAAGTGCCATCTACGTGAAGATTCCATCTAAATTCGTCCGGTTCAGGTGATAGGTGAATATTTCCCAACCGGTGAATTAGTGCATTCCATGCCAAAAGCCTTTGTCCAAGCAAAACCCGTCTGAACGTCACATTCGGAGGTGAGGTAGTCATTACTGTGGAAATGGTATCACCTTTGCGACGAACAATACTATACAGAGCAGGATACTGTTCACTTAAGGGAGCATTGTCTAACCAAACATCTTCCCAGAAACGTATCTGTTCTCCATTCTTGATCGAGAAGGTACCATGGCGAAAGAAAACATTCTTTGTCGCCATGAGTCCAGCCCAGAAGTGAGAATCCCCAGGTTTCCAAACCACTTGGGATAACGTTTTCGAGTCAATATACTTTCTCCGAAGGATAGTTTGACATATCCCATCCTCGGTAAGAAGCTTAAAAAGCCATTTACCCATGGAAGTCTCTCCACATATTCTTCCTTGTTGTTTCCTCACCTTCTTCTGATGAAATCAACTTAATTTGAACGATCATGAGACCGTGTTATTAATTATGAAGCTCTTGACGTTTGGGGTCGCTCATTGCTCGTAAATCCAACTCAATACTACCTGGAGAAGAACAAGAAAAGGTGAATCCATTAGTGTCATACGGATCTGCGTGTGTTACAACTTGCAAGGAGAACCTAGGCGAACTTGGTGTGCAGAAACTATAATTCAGGATTTGAGTTGTGTATTGTTGTACGTGTGCAAGGCTCTTCAATCTTCCCTCTAGCCTTGGCCATCTCTGTGAAGATGTTGGAATCGAGCACGTCGTTGCCTTAAGCGAGCAGCTCGTCAACCATGTCAATGTAGCCTTCCTCAGCCTTAGAGCATCTCCAGTCGCGTCCCTCAAAAAGCGTCTGGCATAAATGATTTGGGGCACGTTTGAGACCGCGCCGGACAAAAAGAGACCAAAAATCTGTACAAAAGAGGCTCTTTCAGCCAGCGTCCCTCAAACAAGCGTCCGGATGCATGCATTTTAATAAGGGGACCACCCCATGCGGGAAAAGTAGGTGAGAGAAAGTGTGGGAAAGAGACTAGCATGTGCGGACCAGGGGCTGCATGCATGCATATGGGCTCTCATTTTGTGTCCGGCGTCCCCGGTAGAGACTCTATACATAGAGTCTCTACCGGGGACGCCGGACACAAAACGAGGCTCTAATTAGCTTTGGGGGACGCGACTGGACAGCTTTTTTCCCCATTTCTTGTCCGCCGTCCCCCAAACGCCGTTTGGGGGACGCGACTGGAGATGCTCTTATGCTGCCACCCACAACCCATCCTATCATAGTCGTCGACACGCTTTGAAATATACAAGTAAGAAGAGACAATGCCGAGCTAGTAGGCCATGGTGGTGCGATGGCGGCAGTGATGGTGGTGGTGGTGGTGGTGTGTGTGTGTGCGGTGGTGCGAGCTAGGCCTATTCCGACCGACGTCGCCAAGATCAACAAGGATGGTGGGCAGCAGAGAGGCCGAAAAATTATACTCGACCAAGCATGGGTCTCTTATATTAAGAGAGTTGGCCCCTTTCTACGGGCCGACTCTTATAATTTTGTTCCTCTAAAGATTTTAAGAATTCGGTTGGGGATGGTGGCGCAGTGGTGCGAGTTAGGCCTATACCGACCGGCGTCGCCAAGATCAACAAGGATGGTGGGCAGCAGAGGGGCCGAAAAAAATACTCGACCAAGCCTGGGTCTCTAATATTTAGAGAGTTGGCCTCTTTCTACGGGCCAACTCTTATAATTTTACTCTACAGATTTTAAGAAATCGGTTAGGTCTAGTTCAGAAAAGTAAATTCAGTTTTAGGTTCAGTTTGGCAGTTCAGTTTTTTGAAGTATTTTACAAATACTTCAGTTTTCCCGGAAAAAAATGAAGTATTGAATATTTCAAAACATCGTGGGAAGTTGGACCCACTCGTCAGACATAAAAGAGAGACTTGGGCGTCTGGCCCAGAGTTGAGAGTTGAGACAGGAGATGGCGTTTTGGCTCATAGGAGCAAATGCTCCTATTATACAAAATAATTAAACAATAATTTAAAAAATGTTAAAAAATTCTGACATAATTTTTTTGTTGTACATCGTGACATTCTATGTTAGTGCACAAGTTTTCATGGAGAAACAACATTTTATGTAGCGTGTACAAAAAAGATAAAAAAATGTCCTGTACGTAGTCGTGTTATAGCATCAAAATTTGTCTTTTTTACTGGAGCTACAAATTTTTATAGTTTCTTTTTTAAACTTGTGTACGAACATAAAATGTGTAGATGTACATGAAATTTTTTAGTTTAGAATTTTTTGACACTTCGAAATGTAGATTCACACAATGAGAGCAAATGTTCCTATGAGCCAAAGTGAATATCCCGTTGAGACAGCCCCTGGATCAGATCATCAGAATATGGAATGTGCCTACGCGTCTTTCTGCTTCCCCTACAACCTACAGTTGCTACAGCGAGCCAGCTAAGCTTCGCTAGATTAGCATTAGTCAAAGTCCCTAGTATACACGTAATTAGAATCGAGCTGTTTTTTTGGATCTCGATCCTCGCCGGACGAGTAGCCGGCTCGCTACTCTGCAATGGCTCCGAGGTCTGTCACGAAGTCCCGGCCCAGGCTGGCTGTCCTCCGCGAGCGCCGCCGGGACCCCTTCTCTCCGCTCCTCACAGGGGCGCCTCCGGCGGCCGAGTCCGGGAAAACGAGCGGGCCGTGGTGGTCGGCCCCCAGCGCGGCGCTGGCGCGGATGGCGAGCGCGGCCATCTCCTCCGCCCGCAGCGGACGCCGCCGCATGGCCGCGGGGAGCACGAAGTAGAGCTGCCCGGGCTGTAGCTCCTCGTCTGCAGCGACTGCCGCCACGGCGCCGCCGAGCTCGAGCCCGTCGGCGCTGCACAGGAAGCAAGCGCCCGCGCCGCCCGCGGCAGCAGATGCCGCAGCCTTTAGCGCATGCGTCGCTAGGGTGCCCCCGGGGAACCGCTGCAGCTCGCCGTCTGCTAGCACCACCCTCGCCGCTGTCGCCTCACCCACAGCGGCACCGCCAGTCACCGCCGCCACTGCCGTAGCCTCGCACGAGTTGCACGCGCCCATGGAGAAGTATTTTGTCGTGCGGAGATCGAGGTGAAGAGCTCGTGTAGATAGCTCGAGCTCTGCACGCAAGGCGGTGGTTGTGCTTGTGCTGGTAGCCTGGGAGGAGCAAGGCGTGCGCTGCGGGGTTTATATAGAGGCGAGGAGGTGTCGCGCCGACGGGGAGGACGCCGAGCTGGAGGTTGTTGCGGACAGCTTGCATGCGGGGACGCCTAGTGTAGGCGCCGTAAATGTGTGACACTGTGCATCGTGTCCTAGCAAGCTAGGGACGTCCCGTCCGTCTGCTACTCCGTAGTGGCAATGGCGTCGCCATGTGTGGATCTAGCTACCTCTCTGCATCCATGGAAAATTGGCGTTTCAGGGACCCACGGGTGACTGGCTGCTGACGTGTCGCTGAGAAATTGAATTGATCACTTGTTCTGATCATCCTTGAGCAAAACATGATGCTTAATCAATCAGAACCATTAGAAGCTTAGGAAGTGGCGAGGAAGAACCAAATGGGCAAAAGGAGAGGCATGATTGCAGAAGCGGCCGCTTGCATTGCATGCAAGATCATCATAAAATCGGCGGAGGTAGGATCCGCCAAAGTTGGAAACTTCGCGCCATTTTCTCTGCCCTGCCATGTTGGATTGAGATTTTCTTGGATCTTCTGCTCCAATGCAGTCCCAAAGATTAGGCTTAGGAGCATCTTCAACAGACCGATCCAAATCAGATGTCAAAAGCGACCGGCTGTACCATTTACGTTGGCCTGCGGATAGAAAAACGGTCATTTTGGGCTGGTCTAATGGCGTCAAAAAATGTCTTTTTTCGTCATGGTACTTTCTCAATCAAGAATAGAACACAGATACGTTTCTGGGAGGATGCTTGGTTAGACAATCCCCCTCTAAGTGAACAGTATCCCGCGTTATATAGTATCGTTCGTCGCAAGGGAGATACCATTGCCACAGTAATGACTACTTCTCCCCCGAATGTGACGTTCCGACGTGTTTTGCTAGGACAAAGGCTAGTGGCATAGAACACTTTAATTCAAAGGTTGGGGGATGTTATTCTATCACCTGAACCAGATGAATTTAGGTGGAATTTTACATGTAGATGGCTCTTTCTCAGTAAAATTCTTATACACCACCATAATCCATTCTGATTTACCGGTAGATAATAATAAGAAAATTTGGAAGATGAAGATACCATTAAAAATAAAAATATTTGGATGGTACCTTCGTCGAGGAGTCATCCTCACCAAAGACAATCTTGTTAAGCGGAATTGGCAAGGAAGCTCTCGATGTGTTTTTTGTCATCATGATGAAACTATTAAACACCTCTTCTTCCAGTGCCATTTTGCGAGATCTATTTGGTCTGTCATCCAAGTAGCGTCTACCTTGTCTCCCCCCACTAGTGTGGCCAATGTCTTCGGTAATTGGCTTCATGGCATAGATTTAAGGTTTAAGTTGCTTCTTAGGGTGGGGGCGCTGGCAGTTATCTGGGCGCTTTGGCTGAGTAGAAATGACAAGATTTTTAATGACATTAACTCCTCTTTGTTGCAGGTCATCTACAGATGTACAGGGATTCTTCGTTCGTGGTTACCTCTTCAGCGTATGGAGAACCGAGACCTATTTACGGAGGTCTGTACACGATTGGAGGCTACGGCGAGGGATACTTTTTCCCTCCATGGGTGGCAGCATAATCTACGGATTGAAGCCCCACCCACTCCTTAGGCGTTATATGATTCATCGTTCCGATATGTATCTCGCCTAGTTATTTTAGTTTGGCATCTTTATTTGGACTTGAGAGTCAATAATGGCTGTGTGCATCCTGGTTATGCAGAGGCTGGATGTAATTGCTTTCACAAAAGTAATAAAGCATCCTTTATCGAAAAAAGGAAAACGGTCATTTTGTTTACCACGCGTCCGTTTGGGTCTAGATGCCTCCAGCAGGCCTGACGCGTTTTTTTTCCCTTTTTCATTTAAACATGAATAGGAACATTACACAAACTAGTCATCAAAACATCTTGACGGTCATCTTGTTGCTGTGGTAGTTTCTGCGGCATATTTTTTTCCTTTTCCTCGTTGGACTCGTTGGTGTGGTAGTTCCTGCGGCAGAATGTTTTGTCAAACGCCTTGACGTTCATCTTGTCGTCGCCTTCGTAGAGGAAGGTGAGCAGGTAACCGGCCTCAATGTTGTGTTCGCGAGCGAACTTCTCCCACCCAATGTGCAGGTATATATTGCCCTTCCCGTCGAACCAAAGACCTCGATAGGCCACCGGCAAAAGCCGCAGTTGTCTTCCCCCTACTGCAACTCGGCATCGTCGAAGAACTCCATGAACTTATCCGAGAGCGGCTTCATGCCGACCGGGTCCTCGTCGATGCGGAGGAGAAACTCCAAACACCTCGCTTCCTGCAAAGACGATGATGACGCAGGCAACGACGAGCGTGGGGGCGATGCTGCGTCATGGATACGGGCCAAGGGTCTTGGTTCAAGAAGAATTGCACCATCATCCTCCAACACGATGCTTGATCTCACTTATCCATCTCTATCGTAAATTTCTTATTTGACATTGAAACTTACCTCCTTTTGCGCATGAATAAGGCACTATTTATGAGAACAACTTAATCACCTTAAAGTGGCTGCTTTTAGATATATTATTAATTTCTATTGCCTCTTTGATCTCATAAAATTGGCCTAATTAGGTGAAATTGGGGAGAAAAAACCATACTGCCACTACTGCATAGAAAAATATGCTCCACATAATTGTTCGAATTATGTGGCGCATATTGATATATGCGCCACAGAAATACACATTTATGTTTTGGATTTCCAAATTGTAGATTTTTAAAATATTATAATTTTTAAATTTTTAGAATCTTTTCCAATTTTTGAAGTTCAAGGATTTTAAAATTAGTTAATAAAATTCGAAAAATTTATATTTTTGAATATTTTTTAGATTATTTTGATTTTTTGAATTTTAGAATTTTTTGAAATGTTAGGATTTCTTAGATTCTTGAACTTTAAGGATTTTTTATATTTTTGAAAATCTTAGTTTTCTCAAATTTCTAAAAATATAGAATTTCTTGAATTTCTTTATTTTTTTACATTTTTCTGGAATTTTAAATTTTATTTTGGATTTTTTAATTTTTCCAAATTCCTTATGGAATTTGTGGCTTAAGTGGGATTATGTGATACTAATATCAATAAACTTTAGTAGCATAAGGGTAGCTGAATTAAATAGAACTTAGAAATTAAGTGTGCTTAGGTTGGTTCAATTTGATGATGGGTGACCTAGTGGGAAGTCATCATTTCAATATCAGTTAAGATATGTTCGCAGTGTTAATAGATGTTCAACAAATATTTAGTTTTTTGCACGTTATTATTTTTCATGGATTTTTTGATGTTTGATTTTTGAAGTTTTTGAGAATTCTGTGATGCATACGTGTGGATGCGCTACAGAAATGTGAGAATTTTGTGGCGCATGTAGACATGTGTCACAGAAATAAAATCTAGTGTAGTGACTTCTGTAGTGCATGGATATGCGCCACAGAAAGTCACAAAGAACGTGCGCCACAAAAAATGCAGTTTCCTACTAGTGCAGTCATGGCAGATCAAATGCATCGGGTTACTAGAGCATCCCGTGACCGGAACAGATATACTTGCCCGAACAACCATTTTCGTATCTATCCAAGCAGAACAAAACGAATACAAATGGTGTTCCATATGACCGGCAAGGGCCATGCTCAGTGGCAGCGTCTTCATTCTGGATGGCGGTCCTAGGACCGAGGAACAAACACAAAGGGCATGGCATCGACGGGGCGCCAATATTGCTTTCCCAATTTGGCCAGCCAATGGACAAGGGGGCATCCATGGTTGATGATGGTGAGGGAGAGGGCGTCGACGACGGAAAGATGAAGGGGTGAGCCAAAGGACCACCGGGTACACCGCCATGGCGGACCTCGTGTTGTGCCGCGCTTGATTGGAAACTAGCCGTGATCCTATATGCAGAGCCAAACAAAAAGGCAGTGTGTATTGGAGTAATGTCACCTAGGATTTCCATGAACATCGGCTACTTGCTCCCTTCCAAATTCGTATTGTACGAGCCCAACTTTTACTCCAAAAGAGGTACTTAAAATCCAACAAGATACAAACAAGTTTTGGGCCACGATCAATAACGTAGTGTCATACCCCGTGAGTCAACTCAGCGTTGCCGATGTTGGTAAGGCCTCGGCCTTTATTTTCAATCCAACAATGTACATGGCTTTCCACCATACCATAAACATCTACCGATTTGCATATTTGTAGGTGCCTCGTGCCTTGGACGTTTTCAAGACAAGTTGGAAGAAGGACTACCATATGGTTCATTGTTGGAGGGCGGTCAAGAATGCTCCAAAGTGGAGGTTTGGCTACGAGGCCTACAAGATCAGCATGAAGAATGGTGGAGCCGATGTGGCGGTGGCCCTAGATGGCAAAGACGAATCCCTAGTCAAGGGTCCCCTTCCATCTAGGCCAAAGGGCCACAAGGCCTCCAAGGTCGATCTCAAGTTCGATGCTTCAACTTGCATTGAGCGAGAAATTGAAGACGATGATGGACGAGAAAGAGGAGGCCATTATCAAGAGGGAGGAGAAGCGACGTCGAGAGCAAGAGGCCACATGTGCCACTTTCATCGACCTCACCAAATAATCTTTGCAAGCCCAAAATTTTGACGCCGAGGCCAAGTTGCTCGGGGAGGAGAGCCGAATCATGCTCGCCAACCTGAGCATTATTGATGCGGGCCAAAGGGCATGTTTCGAAAAGAAACACACCATCATGCTCCAAATGTGATGCTTGATCTCACTTATCCATCTCTATCCTATTTTTTCTATTTAACACTGAAACTTGTCTCCTTTTGCACATGGATAAGATACTATTTGTGAGAACAACTTAATCTCTTGAAAGTGGCTCCCTTTTGGGTATATTATTAGCTTCTATTGCCTCTTTTATCTCATAAATTGGCCAAATTATGAAATTGGGGAGAAAAAAACCATATCAGCCATGGTAGACCAAATAGTTCGGGCCACTAGGGCAGCCCCCGACCGAAACGGATATACTTGCCCAAACAGCTATTTTCGTATTTACGATCCATTGCAAGCAGCAGAATAGAACGGATATAAATGGGGTCTCAAATAAATCGGGCTGGTGAGATGCCCAAACCATCTTCCTCGTTCACCATTAGTCTACTGTCTAATCAGCTGGCAATTCGCGAGAGGCTGGATGGTAGATGCCAAACGTACGGGGGAAGATTGAAAGTAGACAGTTAGTTTGTTATTCTTTCCTTCGATCAGACAAATGGATTTAGTTAGTTAATGTACGCAACAAGAAAATAATATTACTACTCCCACCGCCAGATTACTCGCGTGAGCATTACATTACGCAACTAACCTTTTCCTGCAAGATTCCAAGTGCAACGATCGCAACTCCCAACTTGCGCTCAGCTCAGTTCGATCAGTGCTCTGAACCAGGCTTGTGCGCTGCAGCGCCAGGCTTGTGGTCAAACAAGTGGATTAGTTTAGTGCTGCACTCCAAGTCTCCAACACAGCGGCAACAACGTCTGTTTATTTAACGAAAATCAGACTCTGTCAAGCCCATAATGCAACGCATGCAGCCGCATAAGTGTAAACACTTGAAGAAAAGGTTCCTCCTGTTCGGTGACGTGCAATCACGCAGGATCTAGTGCCAGCTCGTCGCTGCTCTCCGGCGGGCCGACACCGGAGGGACACGGCGGTTCTCGCTCATGTGCACGCCGGCCGGATCCAACTCGACTAACCGAATACTGGTATAATACAATACCCTGCTGTGCTGATGGCTTCCTTCTTGTTTGTTGACTGATGCGTCTTAACATGCCGCTCTCCGTCAGATCAAACGAGGCTGAAATAGTTGGCTCACGGCAAGGGATTTAACAAAGATTGGGATCGATTCTTATCTCGTGGTGCTGTCACAGATCGTTTTCATTGCCAATTTGGCATGTGGGTTCTGAACGTGACTTCCTTGCCCGCTTTGTAATCCTTGGATCTCTCTCCGGCCGACTGTTCCTGCCGCGGCTACGGGGCGCAGTACGAACTATACGGCAATGCTGCAGACGGCTACCTGCTGCCTGCGTACATGCATTATGCATTTGCCCATTTACACATTGCAATCGCGGGTCGACAGTCTGTCGATACACGAACACAAAACAATGCTGAGAGTTGCGATTACCTCTTCTTCACTCAACAGCTAACGTACGTACAGTCGTACACTGCCTCTCCTGTTGCAGCCATGCCTCAATAATTTCAGCCGGTCTCCTCTGATAGAAACAGCTAACTTTTGAAGCAATTTTTTAAAAAGAAAAACAATGCCCAAGCAGCTAAGGCTGGTGCCAATGCATAGCCTCACTCTCACCCGCCACGTCAGCTTTTTCCCTCACTCTCACCCCACTCTCACCCCACCTTGCCAATGCATGGGCTATAGTGAGAGCTCTCACTTCTCTCTCCTCCACATCAGCTTTTCTCTCTCCTCGACATTAGCATTTCTTTTTCAGATTACAATATTAAAAATAATGCAAGGAAATTATTTTATTGAACTAAAATTGTTACCGATTACATCATAAAAAAAATTACATAAGAATTTGAAAAAATTACATAAAAATTTGAAAAAATTACATAATCTAGGCATTATGAGCCCACACATGCTCTATCAAGTTGAGAGGAGTGGAAATGGAGAGTGGAAGAGATGAAATGGGTGTGGAGTGAGTGAAACCATATGGAGGTATTTATAGAGGGGGGCTGAAATTTTAGGGTTTTTTTGAAGTACCAACGGCTACCCCAACAGCTAGCTGAGGTGGACGAATCAGATCGCGCCACCTCAGCCACTACCGCCCCTCTCTCGCCCCTCTCTCGCCCTCTCTCGCCCCTCTCTCGCCCTCTCTCGCCCGCACTATCGCCCGCCCCACTCTCGCTCCGGCTCGCCACCGTGCCGCCCCGCCTCTCGCCTCGCTCCCGCCTCGCTGTCGCCCCCAACGCGGGCGGGAGCCGGGCGGCAGCGGGCGGTACCGCCCGGCGCCAGCCGCAGCGCCCCGCGCTCCCGTCCCGCCCCACTCCCGCCCCTCTCTCGCCCGGCGGCGGGCGGTACCGCCCGCGCTGCTGCCCGCGTTGGCACCAGCCTAATAAGTCCTCCAAATACTGTACCGTTTTCTCTGTATCGAAAAAGAATATAGTGCCATTTTTATGCTCCCATTCGATAAAGGCGTTCAGCTCAGGTCCAGTTCCGAACTTCTGATCAGTGGATGCCGATTAGCTCCGTCCGAATAACTTCTGTTCAGTTGTTCGACTTGGGCGTGAGTCATCCATGGACATAGTCGTGTCTAGTAGATGGTACGTATCACGATTCGATCAATATGCCGTATTCCAAGACAATATGCGACAGATTGTTCTTATCTAATCTTACTGTCAGTACACTTTTCATTCACCCTGCCGATTTGTTTCCAGCACAACTCTTATCTATATATGTACTTCTGTACCAACATAAAGGCACGAGCTTTACTGGATCCAATTTATCCGAGCCGTTCATCTAAGTCCTATTCAAAGGCTTGCGAAATAAGAGCATCTCCACTCGTCTCCCCGAACAGGTCCCCGGCGTGCTAATTTTTCATCCGGACGGCGAAAAATGGCCCAGCCGCGCCCCCGGTTCCTCGTTTTTCGTCGGATTTGGGCCTTCATCCATCCGGCGAGCCCACGCCAACCCCGGCTTACCGGGGAGCGCTCGGGGAGTCCGGACGAAGTGAAAGCGCGCGAAACCCCGAAAAATCTATCCCGCGCTTTCGCTTCGGCTTCGCCGCAGAGGTGGACCCGGCCGGTCAGCGGCACACACATCGTCTTCTGCGCGCAGTAAAGGCTGCCGCCGGTCAGCTCGCCGCGGACGCGTAGCATTCCATGCGGCATTAAATCGCCGGCTCCAGCCCCGCCTAAATACCCCGCTCGCCGCGACGCGTAGCACCACTCTCCCCCTCTCCCCTCGACGAGATCCATGGCGTTCAACGACGAAGATGGCGCGGCCAACTACGGCTTTCCCCGCCGGTCGCTCCACGCGTGGGAGGGGCACCTCCTCCACCAGGCGGGGTACCCCTGCCCGCCGGACACGAGGCCCCCCGGCGAGTGGCGGCTAAGTGCGGGCAGCGTGCCAATCCCGCCGCCGCCCCAGGGACACGCCCTCGACGTCGCCATCGAGGAGGTCCGGCTGACCTTGTCGGACTAGGACCGCGCCGAGCCACGCTACCACCCCGACAACTACACGGCGTGGAACTCCTACTTCCTGCGGCGGTGGGAGCAGGAGCTCGCCTCCTACGACGGCCCGCCGCCTCCGCCTCCGCGCAACAACGCCGCGGGGCGCCGGCGTTGGTGGAGCGCGCCGGGTCGGACGCTCGAGGCCGTCCTCGAACACATAGAGGGCGGCAACTATCCCCTTCCGACGATGCCCCCGCTGTCGAGGGCATCGGCCAGCCGCCGCCGGGGAAGCGCCATCGCTGCCAGCTCGTCGTCGTCAGGTTCGGCGTCGAGGTCGACGCCGATCTCCAGGTCGGCGCCATCATGGGCGCCGGTGAAGACGGAGCCGCCTTCCCCGCCGAGCAACCATGCGCGCAGCGGCGGCGGGATCGTCATCCGCGAGCCCTCGACGACACGAGGACGCCTCCGCCCCAAGCGCGAACCAGACACCTCCGGCGAGCGGAAGCGCAAGCCGGCGAAGGTGAAGGTGGAGGAGGCCAACGACGCCGAGGACGCCGCGATCCTCGAGGCCGTCATAGCGAGGTCCCTCCAGGACCTCGTCCCCACCGACAACGCCATGCCTGGTCGAGGGAGCAGTGGGAGAATGAGGAGGTGGAGTGATACGTCTCAAACGTATCTATAATTTCTTATGTTCCATGCTAGTTATATGACAATACTCACATGTTTTATATACACTTTATATCATTCTGATGCATTTTCCGGCACTAACAAGATGCCGAAGCGCCAGTTCCTGTTTTCTGCTGTTTTTGGTTTCAGAAATTCTACACAGGAAATATTCTCGAAATTGGACGAAACAAAAGCCCACGGTCTTATTTTTCACGGAGCTTTCCAGAAGTCCGAAGAGTAGACGAAGAGGGGCGACGAGGCGGCCACACCCTAGGGGGGCGCGGCCCCACCCCTGGGCGCGCCGCCCTATGGGGTGGGCCCCTCGAGCGTCCCCCGACTCTACCCCTTCGCCTATATAATCTCTCCGTCAGGAAAACCCTATCACCGAGAGCCACAATACGAGAAAAGTTACTGAGACGCCGCCGCCGCCAATCCCATCTCGGGGGATTCTGGAGATCGCCTCCGGCACCCTGCCGGAGAGGGGAATCATCACCGGAGGGCTCTACACCACCATGCCCGCCTCCGGATTGATGCGTGAGTAGTTCATCCTTGGACTATGGGTCCATAGCAATAGCTAGATGGTTGTCTTCTCCTCTTGTGCTATCATGTTTAGATCTTGTGAGCTGCCTATCATGATCAAGATCATCTATTTGTAATGGTACATGTTGTGTTTGTTGGGATCCGATAAATATGGAATACTATGTCAAGTTGATTATCAATCTATCATATATGTGTTATTTATGATCTTGCATGCTCTCCGTTGCTAGTAGAGGCTCTGGCCAAGTTGATACTTGTGACTCCAAGAGGGAGTATTTATGCTCGATAGTGGGTTCATGCCTCCATTGAATCTGGGACAGTGACAGAAAGTTCTAAGGTTGTGGATGTGCTGTTGTCACTAGGGATAAAACATCAATGCTTTGTCTAAGGATATTTGTATTGATTACTTTACGCACAGTACTTAATGTAATTCTCTGTTGTTTTCAACTTAATACTGGAAGGGGTGCGGATGCTAACCCGAAGGTGGACTTTTTAGGCATAGATGCATGCTGGATAGTGGTCTATGTTCTTTGTCGTAATGCCCTAAGTAAATCTCATAGTAGTCATCATGATATGTAGGTGCATTGTTATGCCCTCTCTATTTGTCAATTGCCCAACTATAATTTGTTCATCCAACGTGCTATTTATCTTTTTGGAGAGACACCACTAGTGAACTATGGACCCCGGTCCATTCTTTTACATCTGAAATACAATCTACTGCAATCTCTATTCTCTGTTGTTCTTCTCAAACAAACATCATTCTCCACACCATACATTTAATCCTTTGTTTACAGCAATTCGGTGAGATTGACAACCTCACTGTTAAGTTGGGGCAAAGTATTTTGATTGTGTTGTGCAGGTTCCACGTTGGCGCCGGAATCCCTGGTGTTGCGCCGCATTACACTCCTTCACCAACAACCTTCACGTGGCCTTCATCTCCTACTGATTCGATAACCTTGGTTTCTTACTGAGGGAAAACTTGCTGCTGTACGCATCACACCTTCCTCTTGGGGTTCCCAACGGACGTGTGCTTCACGCGTTATCATGGAGCGGCAGGCTCGGCTCCTCGAGGACGTCGCTCGCTACCGCCGGCCTGCGACTCCTCCGTCCGGTGTCCCCGTGCCCGTCATCGACCTCGAGGAGTCCGACGACGACTGGTACAGGCCCTCGCCGTCCCCGTCGGTGGCCGGTGGGGAGACCCCGGCCAGGGCACCAGCAGCCAGGCGCCGATGGCGCCACCGCGTTCCGATGATGGCGGCGACGGCGACGAGGGCTACATGGTGTTCTACCGCCATTTCGACATGTAGAGCGCCGTGTTTTAATATTTTAATTTGTATCCCCCGGCCGAAGTCGAAATATATTCGAATTCGGCCTCTATGTATGAACTTCGCCCTCTATATAGTAAATATCATTAAATTTAGTCTAAATTCAATCATTTTCCACCGTATTTTGTCAAGTTTTCGTTTTTCAAATTTAGATCGGCGAGACGCCTGAGATCGCGGCTGGGAAACTGGTCCTCCCCACGCCAAATTTACGTCCAATCCGGACGTAAATTACCCCGGATTTCGGCGTGGGGAGGGCAAACAAGTGGAGATGCTCTAAGTCAGATAAACATGATATTATATATTGTTTCCATATTTATGGTGTGTACACAATTTACAATACTAGCAAAGTAGCAACTATCGTATTATGTGAGATTTACGCATTAATCAATTTTTTTACGCAGGTTTGAATTCTACTACTTGCCATGTCGATGTCCCTGTTAGAGTTGTATTTGGCATTGTATAGATATATGTGTGTGTTCCGGTATGATCTACCGTGTGTATACTTGTTGTACAAGTCTTTTCCCATATATAATGATGCCAGCCGGTTTGGGGCAAACCACGGCAAACAATTGTTTTTGACTTGGTATCAGAGCGACCGATCCACCTAGGGTTTTCTCGGTCCTCCTTCGAGACGCTGCCGCCGCGCCTTCGTAGCGCCGCCGCCGCCTCTCCTCCGTGCAGGCTTTCGCCGCACCGTGCTGCTGTCCTCGCGCGAGATGACGTCCGCGCTGCAGCTCTCCACCTCCGCCGGCGTGTTGGCTTCCGCTTCCGCTCCATCTATCCCCGCCGGCGCCATCATCTCTGCCCCCACAGGTTCCACCCTCAACACCATCACGGTCCGCCTCGACCGCTCGAACTTCCTGCTTTGGAAGATGCAAGTCGTCCCCAACATCGCCGGCCAAGGATGGTACGGCTTCCTGGATGGCTCGGCTACGATGCCGCCGGCTACGGTCACCGAAGGATCAGGTGCCGATGCCGTGACCAAGCCCAACCTGGAGTACGCCAATTGGTTCTACACCGATCAGCGGGTTCTTAGCATCCTCGTCGGCTCTATGAAGGAGGAGATTCTCGGCCACCTTGTCGGCCGCAGCACATCGGCGTCCGTGTGGGGATGCCTTATGACCATGTTCTCAGCTCAGAACAGGGCCGGAGCGCGCCAGATGCGGCGCCAACTGACGTCGGAGAAGAAGAATGATCTCACCGCCGACGCCTACTTTCACAAGATGAAGGGATATGCCGATGCCATGGCCATGGCCGGCCACCCTATAACCGACGACGAGCTGGTGGACTACATCATCGTCGGTCTCGGGCCACGATGCGCGTCCCTTCAGCACTCTCTCACGGTGCTTGCTGCCGCCGGCGCCGATAACCTCAGTTTGTCGGCGTTCTACTCCATGCTGCTCAACTGCGAGAAGATCAACGAGCAAAACTTCGCAGCCCCCGAGTTCTCCACCTCCGCCAATGCTGTGTCTAGGCAAGGCGATGCAAACCGTGGGGGAGGGCGTCCGTTCGTTGACAATAACGGGGGTCGCTTCGGCAGCCGCCCAACCGGCCAGCCTTCCGGTGGTGGTCAGCAGCAGCAGCCACAGGGTCAGCGCGGCAACCGTCCCAATCAAGGGGGCGGTGGTGGTGGCGGCAATGGTGGTGGCGGCAACAGCGGTGGTGGCAAGGGCGGCCGCCGTCGCAATAGGCCACAATGCCAAATTTGCACGTACTGGGGACACGACGCACTCCAATGCAAACAGCGTTTCAACCTGGCGTTCCAGTACGAGGACAACCGTGCTGGTAATTCTGCCGCCTACCAGGCAGGCACCGGTCAGTCTTGGCTCTTCGACACCGGCGCTACTGATCACCTCACCAACGACATGGGCCGGATGACTGTCCAGGAACGTTACACCGGCACGGACCAAGTGCAAGTCGCAAACGGTTCAGGTTTTTCTATTACGCATGTTGGTCACTCTCGTTTACCTGGTTCATCATCACCTATTGAACTCAAAAATATTCTTCATGTCCCTGGACTTAGCACTAACCTGCTTTCGTCTATCGCCTTGTGTCTGACAATGATATCTTTGTTGAGTTTCATAAATATTTTTTCTTTGTCAAGGACAAGGTCACGAAGAGAATACTTCTTCGCGGTAGGAGTCGTGGCAGTCTCTACCCTCTTCCTTTCAATCGTGTCTCGGCCTCTGGACGTCAAGCATCTTCTGGCATTCGGCTGTCTTCCGAGCAGTGGCATCGGCGTCTTGGTCATCCTTCAAATAAAGTAGTTCATCAAATTGTTAGCTCCAATAATTTACCTTATTCCTCAAACATTAAGTCTTCCGTGTGTGATGCTTGTCAGCGTGCTAAGAGTCATCAATTACCTTATAATTACTCTACTCGTGTGTCTACATCTCCACTTGAGCTTATTCATTCTGATGTTTGGGGTCCTGCTTTGCCTTCTTCGGGGGTTTTAAGTATTATGTGAGCTTCATCGATGATTATAGTCGCTACTGCTGGATTTATTTGATCAAACATAAATCTGATGTTGAGAGTATTTTCTATACCTTTCAGAATCACGTTGAGCGCCTCCTTAATGCCAAGATCCGCTCAGTTCAGTTGGACTGGGGCGGTGAGTATCATCGTCTCCACGCTTATTTTCAGCGCACCGGCATTGCTCATCGTGTGTCGTGTCCTCATACTTCTCAACAGAACGGTATCGCCGAACGCAAGCATCGTCATCTTGTCGAGACGGGCCTCGCTCTTCTCGCCCACTCTTCCCTACCCCTTCGGTTTTGGATGAGGTGTTTCTTACTGCTTGTTTTCTTATCAATCGGATGCCTACACCGGTAATCAATAATGCCACACCTGTTTTTCGCCTTCTGAACATGCTTCCCGAGTACTCGTTTCTTCGCACCTTTGGTTGTGCGTGTTGGCCTAGTCTGCGTAAATATAATTCTCGTAAACTGGAGTTTCGGTCTCGGATGTGCGTGTTTCTTGGATATAGTCCCATGCATAAAGGCTACAAGTGTCTAGATCGGTCCACTGGTCGTGTCTATATTTCTCGCGACGTTGTGTTCGACGAGACTGTTTTTCCCTATGCTACTCCCGGTGCCACAGTTGATGTGTCTAAACTGCTTCCAGTGTCGTTTCCTCCTGATGAACCAGTTACACAGAGTACTGACACGCGCAATTATGACATCACCTTGTTACCGGCTAATGCACCTGGTTGTGTTGTTAGTTCTCCTGTGCAGGTTTCAGCGCCTTCGGTCTCACCAATTGACGCCTCTGCCTTGGATCATACGCCGGTTTCCTCGGCGCCTGCACCTGCAGCTTCGTCGGCGGCATCTCCTGTTGCCACGCCACAGCCGATCGACGTCCCACCGTTGCACCTGCATGCCTCGGCTGGAGCGCCCGGGCCCGGCTCCCATGCAGCCTCGTCGCCTCGATCGACGTCCCGCTCGGCGCCTGACTGTGTCTTGACAGACACGTCTTCTTCGCCGCCTCCAGCGCCGTCCCCGCCTCGCGCTGCCTCGCCTCCATCGAGCTCTTCACCGCCGGCCTCCCCAGCTCCCTCGACCTCGGCACCACCACCTCCTGCTCGAGTTATTGTCACTCGACAGCGTAATGCCATCTATCGCCCCAAGGAGTATAAGGATGGTACGGTTCGGTATAATCCATACCGACGTCGCGCTTTTTTGGTGGAGCCAGCGTCTCATCGTGCCGCTCTTTCTGAGCCGGCGTGTCGTACTGCTATGGAAGCTGAGTTCGCTGCTCTTCAGGCAAATCAGACATGGACATTGGTTCCGCGTCCCCCTGGTACTAATATTGTCGGCAGCAAGTGGATTTTCAAAACCAAGTTCCGTCCTGATGGTTCTGTTGACAAATATAAGGCGCGCTTGGTGGCTCGTGGCTTCACACAACAGTACGGTATTGACTATCATGATACCTTCAGTCCGGTGGTTAAACCAGTCACTGTTCGCCTGGTTCTTTCTCTTGCTGTCTCTCGAGGATGGTGTCTTCGTCAGATTGATGTGAGTAATGCCTTTCTCCATGATTTTCTCAATGAGGAGGTCTACATGCAGCAGCCCCCTGGCTTTGAAGATTCGCAGCACCCTCAGTATGTTTGCAAATTGTAGCGTGCCCTTTATGGCCTCAAGCAGTCGCCTCGCGCCTGGTACGCCCGGTTAAGTGATCGGCTTCATCAGCTTGGTTTCATTGCTAGCAAGGCAGATACCTCTTTGTTTATCTTTGCTCATCAGGGAGTTGTGATCTATATGCTTGTTTATGTCGATGACATTGTTTTGGCTGGCTCCTCTTCCTCGGCTATTGAGCGGCTTGTTGCTACATTGTCTCGGTCTTTTCCCATTAAAGACCTTGGGCGCCTGGAGTACTTTCTTGGTATTGAGGCTACTTATTCCTCTGAGGGACTGATATTGTCGCAGCATAAGTATGCGCTTGATCTCTTGCATCGCGCCAACATGGAACAGTGTCGGCCGGTTACTACCCCCATGTCGGTGTCTGCTAAGTTGACCAAAGATCAAGGGGATTTGCTCAGTTCGGAGGATGCTTTCAAGTACAGGAGTCTTGTTGGGGGTTTGCAGTACCTTACCCTGACGCGTCCTGACTTGTCCTTTGCTGTCAACAAGGTGTGTCAATACCTTTCGCAGCCCACTACTACTCATTACGAGGCAGTCAAACGCATTCTCCGGTATATCAGAGGCACTGTTTCTACTGGGTTACGTTTTCGGCGTTCTTCTTCCACTGGTCTGAGTATTTTTACTGATGCTGATTGGGCGGGGTGTTCTGATGATCGTCGTTCTACAGGTGGTTTTGCGGTTTTTCTTGGCTCTAACCTTGTGTCTTGGAGCTCTCGCAAACAACCTACGGTATCTCGCTCTAGTACTGAAGCAGAGTATAAGGCATTGGCGGATGGTACTGCTGAAACTATGTGGATTCAGTCTGTGTTAAAGGAGCTGGGTGTGTTTCTATCCAGTCCTCCTGTTTTGTGGTGTGACAATCTTGGTGCCACCTATTTGACTGCAAATCCGGTGTTACATGCCCGCACGAAGCATATCGAGATCGATTTTCACTTCGTGCGCGAGAAGGTTGCTTTAGGTGCGTTGGATGTTCGTTTCATCTCCACTGGCGACCAACTGGCTGATGTCTTCACCAAGCCAGCCACTCAGCTCACACTACGCCGTTTTAGTTCCAATCTCAACCTTGTTCACAACGGTTTAGATTGAGGGGGGTGTTAGAGTTGTATTTGGCATTGTATAGATATATGTGTGTGTTCCGGTATGATCTACCGTGTGTATACTTGTTGTACAAGTCTTTTCCCATATATAATGATGCCAGCCGGTTTGGGGCAAACCACGGCAAACAATTGTTTTTGACTGTCCCAAGTAATGTATTGCATGTATGATTTATTCATTTAAAATGTGATTAAATATGACTCCGTGATGCTGCAAATTATGTACGTTGCACATGCTTGGTTGCTAATCTTGAGCGCACGTCATTTTTTTGCTCAATTAAAACTAGTCCCGAGCCCTCTAAAAAACCTAACCACGAGTTTCCACTATAGCCCGCAACCTACAGAGCAATATTACTTCGACCAAGCTCACCTAGATGCATATTTATGTAACTCTAGTAACTTTGTGGAGGAGAGCTCAAGCCTACTCGCAATTTTTTCAAATTTATGAAGTTTTCCTACAAGTATTGTTTTTCTAGAGCACACGCCTTATTTACCGAGCCAATCTTGTTTGAGTGCCTGGAGCCAACATGAACCCTGTATTTGGTTGGACGTTTCTTCAGTTTCGTATCGATGGCCGCATGGCTGTTTGTGATTGCAGCTGTGGCTAATGTCTGCTTTACCGTAAATCGGTTTCGCCTAATGCAGGCTTACCTTTTAGGTTTAGTTGTTACCCATTTGAAGTTTACACTAAAGGATGTACAAAGGAGGCTCTGTGTACAAACCAATCAGAGGGAAGAAAAAAAGGAGTAATTAAGCTAGCCTTTCTCTATACCTGATAATTCTGGTATGTGATTGAGACAGTGTTTTTTATGCATATGAATTGCATCACCAGCTAGCGATTAGGTATTGTATTTTCTTGAAACAACAGTTTGTTAGTTGCTTAGTGCTTCCCAATGCAGCACTGGTGTTAGACGCCATTCTAATAGAATTTGTGAAGTACATGTAGTGAGATAATAGAATGTTTTAGAGCATCCGTCTAGCCTAGCGTTTTCAGTACACTTACCTCTATCTCATCATACAAAATAGAATCAGGTTTCATAGGTTAAAAACATTCTACAAACTTTGCTGCATTAATTAGATCAGAGATGAGTAATGTCAATTCTGGAGTCGTATGCCTTACCTCTATAGTATGAAGGTTTAGTTGTTTGTAATGAATGGAAAATCTGGCTTTTTTTGCACTGGCGTGTGCTGGTGTGTGACAGGTTGATGTGTTGCATGATTCAGTTTTCTCTGTGCATGGTATAGCTACAGATTTGGAGTGTTGCATGATTCGGTTTACTCAGTGATGATATAGCTACAGGTTTGGAGTCAGTTTGTTTTGTGCAGTCTATGCTGCTGATTAGTGATTACTGCTTCCAGGTGAAGCAAGGCAGGTAGGCATGATGTTTGGCTTGTGCGTCCAAGTTCCAGGAACCTCCAATCAGTATAGGTATTTATTTGAATTATAGAAATTGATGTGAACCACTGAAATTTCTACATGTCGATTTGTGATGTGTAATTGTGTGATGTTTAGTGGTGGAGTCATTCTAAAACTTGATTCAACTTTGGTTAGTGTTTGATGTCAGAGATACGGTTCATTTAACAGCTTCATGTACATCCTTTTTTGTATTTGAGTAGATATATGCCTATTATACATAGGTGAACACATGATGCATTAATGGGACGGCACAATCATATGACTAAGCGAGCAAAGGCTCTCTTTAGAATTTTCACGGTATGGTACCACTACAATGGTTAGGCTAGATTTGAACTAAATTTCAAAATGTTCAGATTCTTAGCCTTTCCAGTATACATTAATAATTATGATCGCAAAATTATACATGGTCCGCCGGTTCTCTTCTGGTCTGTCGCGTGATGTTAGCTACAGATTTTATCCATCAATTTTTTTTTTTGGTCTATCAAGTTGGTTATGTGCTGTTAATCATCTCATATGGTATCATTTCTAAATGTAGGCTACCCTGATGAGAATTTGGATAGGCATTTGGTACATACTTTTCTTTGTTTTTAGCATTTGTATCATCACCTCTTAGTCCTAGGCGGCAGCTTAACGTAATGTTGGCCTAGAAACTTATTTTGAACTTCCAAAATCCTATTGAACAAATTCCCAATCTGAGAAAATAAAGAGAAATAAGTGCAGGCAGAAACATAATTCAGTCTAGAGTATTTTCTATATCCATGCCTTGCAAAAATTGGATCAAACATGGCAATGAATCAACTTATGTATTAAGGATAGTATATTACCCTCTCACTTTTAGTGTCATGTTATCCATGTAGAAATTATTTAATCTATACCCACGACACATCCTTCTGATGACATCAAACAATGGAGGACTAACTTGTTTGGTGCTGTCATGGGACAGATATAATGATTTGTTCCCTCATATTGATTGAATCCTTCTCGCAGAAATTGTACAGAATCTAGGAAAAATCATGTTCACAAAACCATTTGGGCATCCTGTTATGGAACCAAATATGCCCAGTAGATTTGGCTCTGGTGTGCTTAACAAAACAATGTAAGATCATATTTGTTTGCTTGAGAATCTTATGCACTATAGGAAAAAGAAATCCAGGTCAGTTTATTGTTTGAAATGTTCAATTGCCTACGCTATTCCACCACCAAGTTAATTGTGCGATAAATATTACTTTGTCCACCCAAATTTTCTGTGACGTAATTAGTACGAGTTCAGTTTTTTGGAAGTGCTATGTTCAGGTAAGATAAATTCGAATATGACGTTCCTGTGAGGTGCTTCTGAATTGCCCCCAAAGTGTTCATTGTGAATCAAATCTGTTTTTTTCTCATGGATTATGCGTCAAATTAGTAAGTGTGATTGCTATCTATAAAATCATATCTTAGATTTTGAACATTAAATTTATTAAAATTATTTTTATGTTTTTATTCTGTAAGTATGAGGTGCCTCTTCTAAACTATAGTGGGCTTGCACATGAGGCTGGTTGTGTGAAGCTGTAATTTTGCTGATATCCGGCACAAATTTTTGTTGTTGTTTCAGTGTAGGTCTCCTATGATGATGATATTTCAAGATTCATTGGAAGTGAAAGGAAAAGAACAAACCAGAAGCCACCAGTTTTGTCGTGCATGCTTAAGATAGACTTGTGTTCTCGTGGTTAACTGGCCTCTTATTTTAGTTAGTACTAACTTACCTCGTGTTAGGCACTGATTACAATATGTTAATCTTTCAAATAATAATTCCTTTAGGTATCAGATTTCTATCGTGTTGAGTAATGGTTTCTCAACAATCCTGTTTATTCTCAGTGAATAGTTAAAGTTATTCACTATACTTTAAGTAATTGACGGTAACAAATCTTGTGTTGTATGCAAGAGAAACCTGAAGTCCTGAGCATCAACATAACGATTCTGCTCTTCCACTCATAATTATAGGTGTGACCATCCCACATTTAAATAAGTATGGATGATGATCCATTTATACTTCTCAATTCAGACATACAAGTGTAATGTGCCATTTATCTTTCTTTCACTAGACCATGTTGCCTTAAAACTTCAATTCAGTACACTGCTGGTATACACAATGACATATTGGTCAGATTGATCCAGATTGTAGACACAATAGGTAAAAGATTTTTTTTTATTGGGCATATATATATCTCTTCTTGGAAGTGTAACCAATGCTATTATAAAGATAAATAAAGTAAATTTTATGAATGTTGCCATATTCAGCAAAACTTTGAATATTTGACATAGTGGAGCGATGCATGGAAAAGCTATACAAGAAAGTTTAAATCATTGTTGAAATGTACTGTCATCTGATGGAGTAATTGTGATATTTTCCTAGGGATTGAGTATGGTTTCTTTTTTTTCTTTGTGGTTGCTCCTTTTTCTTTGCAGTGAGCATCCAGATTATATAAAAGTCATTTGAGTGGAAAGAAAAACGGCACGGCAAGATGCGCGAGGTCCATCTAGTACCAAAGAAAAGATCAAATATTGTCTAGTTTGAACCACCTTGAGAGCAAAATCAGTTAGACTATCACAATCTTGAAAATCAAGACTTCTCTTCATCACATCAATATAAATGTTGAGATCGACAATCAAAAGATAGAAATTATGTGAAGAGAAATCAACGGTGTACATTTTTGCAAACTCAACTTGCTTCTCATGATCAAATATGCTGAATGAATCTCTAGGATGCAACACACCTTACTAGACGTGTAGACATCCCAAGGAAATTACCCCTGTTCAAGGAAGTGCTAAACTCAGTTGTGCCCATGAAAAGCTAGACCTTGTTCAGGAAAAAAACCTTTCCACACCCACAACAGCCCTAAACCGAATTTCATGATGAATATGAGATTCCTCGTCATAACAAGTGATAGCATATGACACACTTTGCTTTTGATTTATTATTTAGTAGGCTCATGTGTGCAACCAAACAAGATGTGCATTGCACCAGCATGGCACAAACAATGGAGGCAGTGCTCTCTTCCCGGTGCCAACAATGTCTTCACGAGCAACCAAATGAAATACCGAAAGTGACCCATGACTTGTTTCCACCGAGATAACACCCACAAAATCTGCCTCGCATCTCCAATGGGGCAGCGTCCGTTTGCATCCGCCGGATCGAAAAATGCGTCGGGTCCCTGCTTAGCGGAGCGACGCAAAGTGACCAGGTCGTCCGCGGCGACGCAAAATTGGCCCAAATATGCGCCTTGGATGCGTCTCTGCGGACGCTGCGCGGACGCATCTGGCGGATGTTTCGTCGGGGCCGCCTGGCAGCGACCCTGCGTCGATGCGTTTTCTCAGGCGCGCCAGCGACTGGCGCCGCTGCGTCGCTTCGGCAGTCTGCGTCACGTTAATGGCGATGCCTCGCCCGAGCGGCCACCACCCACCTCTGCCAACGCAGTAATGGCGACACCACGCGTCCCGCGGCCGTCGCCTGCCTCCGGCCTATATAAAGAGGGCGCACGCTCTTCTTCCTCATACACTCCTCCACACAAACCCTAGCCGCTACAAGCTCCACCGTAGCGCCTCCTAGCTCTTCCTGCGATGCAGCCAGGCCCGTGATGGCGCGTGATGCACACGTCCGTTGGGAACCCCAAGAGGAAGGTGTGATGCGCACAACAGTAAGTTTTCCCTCAGAAAGAAACCAAGGTTATCGAACCAGTAGGAGATGAAGGCCACGTGAAGGTTGTTGGTGGAGGAGTGTAGTGCGGCGCAACACCAGGGATTCCGGCGCCAACGTGGAACCTGCACAACACAATCAAAATACTTTGTCCCAACTTAACAGTGAGGTTGTCAATCTCACCGGCTTGATGTAAACAAAGGATTGAACGTATGGTGTGGAAAATGATGTTTGTTTGCCAAGAACAACAGAGAACAGAGATTGCAGTTGATTGTATTTCAGATGTAAAAGAATGGACCGGGGTCCACAGTTCACTAGTGGTGTCTCTCCAATAAGATAAATAGCATGTTGGGTGAACAAATTACAGTTGGGCAATTGACAAATAGAGATGCACATACATATCATGATAACTACTATGAGATTTACTTAGGGCATTACGACAAAAAACATAGACCGCTATCCAGCATGCATCTATGCCTAAAAAATCCACCTTCGGGTTAGCATCCGCACCCCTTTCAGTATTAAGTTGCAAACAACAGACAATTGCATTAAGTACTGTGCGTAACGTAATCAACACAAATATCCTTAGACAAAGCATCGATGTTTTATCCCTAGTGGCAACATCTGTCACTGTCCCAGATTCAATGGAGGCATGAACCCACTATCGAGCATAAATACTCCCTCTTAGAGTTACAAGTATCAACTTGGCCAGAGCCTCTACTAGCAACGGAGAGCATGCAAGAACATAAACAACACATATATGATAGATCAATTAATCAACTTGACATAGTATTCCATATTCATCGGATCCCAACAAACACAACATGTAGCATTACAAATAGACGATCTTGATCATGATAGGCAGCTCACAAGATCTAAACATGATAGCACAAGAGGAGAAGACAACCATCTAGCTACTGCTATGGACCCATAGTCCAAGGATGAACTACTCACGCATCAATCCGGAGGCGGGCATGATGATGTAGAGTCCTCCGGTGATGATTCCCTCTCCGGCAGGGTGCCGGAGGCGATCTCCCGAATCCCCGAGATGGGATTGGTGGCGGCGGCGTCTCTGGAACTTTTCTCGTATCGTGGCTCTCGATGATAGGGTTTTCGCGACAGAGAGAATATATAGTCGAAGGGGCAGAGTCGGGGGACGCTCGAGGGGCCCACCCCATAGGGCGGCGCGCCCAGGGGTGGGGCCGCGCCCCCCTAGGGTGTGGCCGCCTCGTCGCCCCTCTTCGTCTCCTCTTCGGACTTCTGGAAGGCTCCGTGTAAAATAAGACCGTGGGCTTTTGTTTCGTTCAATTCCGAGAATATTTCCTGTGTAGGATTTCTGAAACCAAAAACAACAGAAAACAAGAACTGGCGCTTCGGCATCTTGTTAATAGGTTAGTGCCGAAAAATGCATAAAAATGATGTAAAGTGTATATAAAACATGTGAGTATTGTCATATAACTAGCATGGAACATAAGAAATTATAGATACATTTGAGACGTATCAGCCCACGAGGAAGTCCATGGCGGTTCTGGTGGCCACCGAGGCAGTCGAGGCCGCGGGCCTGGGCGCCCCCTGGGCCGGGGCCTCCGTGGTGGAGCAACTATGGTCCCACGGTCGTCGTCGCCTGCGCCCTCCTCGTCTTCGCAGGAGGAGCGCTGCTTCGAGTTCCTCCTCCGCATCGACGACGACCCACTCGGCATCAAGCGGCTCCCAGACAAGTTCGCCGAGTTCGTCGATGGCGTCGAGCCGGCGCACTTGCAGTTACGGGAGGCCAACTGCAACTTATGCCGGTAGCCTGTTGAGGTCTTGTTCGACGGGCAGGGCAAGATGTACCTGCACACGGGGAGGGACAAGTTCGCCCGTGACCTCGCGCTCGAACCCGGCTGCCAGCTCACCTTCCTCTACGAGGGGGACGGCGAGCTGATCGTGAAGGTGTTCGATGACACAGCCTACCACAAGCACTACCACACCGGCGAATCCAGCTCAGAAATCGATAGTTAAAACTGTTAGAGTGTTCTTTCTTTGCAGTGAATATGAATACATGCCAGTTGAAGCCAGTAGTGAAGGTTTCTGGTTGTTCTTCCACGAAAGAACCAACAGGTGTACCATCACTAGGTGGATTTTCCAGTTTGGGTGATTGGAAGTGCCTGAGAGTGTTCTTTCTTGGTAGCGAACATACGAAACCAACACTACTGGCTTTCTTTATTTTATAATATTTTAATTTGTGACAATCATGGTTCAAACTATGTATTAGTTTGTGTAAACCATGTTTCCAATTATATATTAGTTTGTGTAAAGCCATCCCGATGCTGCCATTAACCTCAACCCCAGCTTAACTCACGTCCATGTTTTGCCCACCATTAACTAGCGCTTTTCCCGCCACGGCCAGCCGATCTGCCATAATTGGTAAGCACAGCGTCGGCGTAGCCAGCTACTCGCACTAACCGATCTAATACGAAGAAATTACGCAGGCCGTATATATAATTGAGAAATGTCCATTTTGTTTAGCTTTTACCTGGCCGCCGGTGCGTGTACGTCAAGAAGTTTATGTTTTACTATACTGAAAAGCAACGGTTTGACAAGGATGTCGATCGGCACCAACGTCTTATCAGCTTATCCCTTTTCACTCTCACGGTGCTGCCGTCTCGTATACTTGGCCATTTGCATATCCCCATAGGTACGATCACGATAGCGATCTCTGCGTTTCCTACTGTTAGAATATATTTGGGCATGCAGTGATCGAGTTGACCTACGGTGACTGCATTTTATTCCGACAAAACCAGACGCCGAACTTGTTCTCGCCCATAGGATGGATTTGTCTCTTCAGCAAAGACGTACGGCCTTCTTCGTCCTACTGTGCTTATCTAAATATCGTCTGGAAACGAATTTGTTCGCCACCTAGCAAGCTAAGCACATCCGTCATCAGGTGCACGTACGGCGAGATAACCATGGGCGCCTTCGCGTGCAACTCCGGTCGCAGGATACCGACCGGTTGATCCCGTCGGCCACTACCCGTCGTCGTCCCTAGTGGCACGCACCGTAGGCACATATGGTAGTGCAGCCTACTGTACGCGAGCGACGGGAGCCAGACATGCAGATGCAAATTGCAAGAGGATAGAAAAGCTGAAAAGGTCTCTCCGCCGGTCATGTTTTCCTCGTACCGAAATGGCTTTGCTTCGCCCGCACTCCTTTGGTGCTACCTATCCTGCATTCATGCTTCTCTCCCAAGCTAGTACCACCGCACATATTACCTCCGTTCCGAAACATCGTATATTTCAGAAAAGCGGTAGTACATACCTGCAGGAGGGAGATACATAACATTTTGCGCAACGGACCTCAGAAGAAAACTTCCTTTCTAAACAGGGGAATGGTCCCAAAGGAAAGAGAGCTGTGGAGCAACATCTTACTAATATGGGACTTATAAAGGTAGGAAAATATAACAAAGCCCTAACATTTTGCGCTACGGATCTCAGAAGAAAACTGTAAAAAGCAATCAAGTCCAGCTACTTCTCCACCACGATTCTGCATCTCAGCCGAGAGTGCACAGTCTACCTCGTTGTCGCCGAGGACGAAACCAGAGGCGGGAGCAAACTGCATTGTTGCCGAAGATACTCCGAAATGGCATGGCAGCCTGGAAGTTGAAGAAGACCATCGGACGCTAGCCGGAAAAAGCAACCGTAACAAACGTCAAAGGTGGGAGTGGTCGCCTTTCGACCTTGAGGAACGACTACGAATATCCCGCCTCAGTGAGGAAACTCCCGAGATAACCACCACAGCTCCCCTGATGCAAATCCGGCCACCAACAGCCTGAGGCTTGGGAGCCTTTTTCTACCCCGTCTCCACTACAAAAAAAAAAAACGAAGAGGTTCTTCAGACTTGACAAAGATTATTGAAGGATACACTAGCGTCGCTCCCTCCGGTCGCACGCAACTCGAAGGCGCCGACGGCATGCTCCAAACCATTTGTATGAAGCCAAAATCTACTGGACGAAACCTAAAACTTGCTATCACTATACAGAGAGGGGACCCTCACCATGACTCCAGCTGTCGCCGGACAAGGGAGGGAGAGGGACCAGCCAGCCCAAATCTAGGGGAGCACGGGAGGAGGTGGAGGGTGAGAGCAGTGGGAAGGGGAAGGGAAAAAAGTGGTAACATAGAAACAACATAATTAACTCGTAGTGGACTGCTTCCATGAAAACTAACAAATTTGTGCCGCAGTTCGTACTCCCATGTGAGTTGCAAATGGAGTTGCAACTAATAATTTTAGTTGTAATTGAGATTTTTAAATCACAAGTTAGTTGCAAAAAGAAAAGTTCATATGGTACAAAATTATGAGATGTCATCACTTGACTGAAGAGTCGAGGGTGTTTGGCACCTTTGTTTTTAAAGTATGTTTTGAACACATTTCAAAATGTCAGAAAATCCTGATAAAAAAATGTTGTGCGTACATCTCAACACTAGATGTGCTCGTAATCTAGAAAACCGATATTTATGTGTGATGTGCAAAATTTTTTATAAGACATATATTTATCTTTTTTTACAAGATAAAACAATGTCGGTTTTCCGCAAGATTTGGGGTGCACGGACATAGAATATTGAGATATACACCTGAAATTTTCTTTCAAATTATTTTGACATTTCGATATGCTTTTCCCTGCTATAAAAGCATATATACACGTATGACGAAAGGTGAATTTTGGCTCGCTCAGAATTGAATTAGTCACACGTACCCGTCAAATAAATAGCCCATTGAAAGTGACAGTGTAGAACAGTTAGCCTCGTGGGACATTGGACCCACCCGTCAGCCATACATACACAAGAGACCTGGACGTCCTGTGAAGAACAGCCTTTGGATCAGAATATGCAATGTGCCTACGCATCTTTATTTTTGCGATTTTTTTTTGGGCGATTACCAACGCATCTTTCTGCTTCCCCTACAACGTACAGTTTCTACAGCGAGCCAGCTAAGCTATGCTAGATTAGCATTAGTCAAAGTCTCCGGTGGTGCTGGATTAGTATACACAACTACACTAGAGTGTTTTTTTTTCCTTCCCGTCTCGCCGAGCGTTTGGTTCGATCCCAATCCTCGCCGGACGAGCAGCGAGCTGGCCAGCTACTCGGTAATGGCGCCGAGGTCCGGCACGAAGTCCCGGCCCAGGCTGGAGGTCCTCCGCGACCGCCGCCGGGACCCCTTCCTCGCCGCGGCGGCTCCGCCTGTGCAGGCGGCCGAGTCCGGGAACACGAGCGGGCCGTCGTGGTCGCCAGCCAGCGCGGCGCTGGCGCGGATGGCGAGCGCGGCCATCTCCTCTGCCTGCAGCAGCCGGCGCCGCATCGCCGCGGGGAGCACGAAGTAGAGCTGCCCGGGCTGCAGCTCCTCGTCGGGCGCCACCGCGGCCACCGCGCCGCCGAGCTCGAGCCCGTCGGCGCTGCACAGGAAGCACGCGCCTCCGGCGCCACCGGCGGCGGCGGCGGCTGCAGCCTTGAGCGCGTGCGACGCCCGGGTCCCCCCGGGGAACCGCTGCAGCTGGCCGTCCGCGAGCACCACCCTCGCCGCCGTCGCCTCGCCGACCGCGGCGTCCCCCATCACCGCCGCCACTGCCGTCGACTCGCACGAGTTGCACGCGCCCATGGTAAAAAATACCAAAGATTATAAATTTATAGCGCAGAGATGGAGGTGAAGAGCTGGAGCTGTGCGGCCAGGGACGATCGGAGGCGGTTGTTGTGTTGGGAGGAGCGGGGCGTGCGCGGAGGGCTTTATATAGAGGCGAGCAGTGTGAGAAGTGTCGCGGTGAAGGGGAGGATGCCAAGCTGTCCTGGAGGTTGTTGCGGACAGCTTGCATGCGTAAATGGCTCACACTGTGCTACGGACGTCCCGTCTGGTGCTCCTGCCTCTGCTACCAGCTATACTATAGGGCAGTATTGGCAATGGCGTCGCGCCTACTATGGCTTTGCATGCCCGGGACATTGTCGTTCCAGAGGTCCACTGGTCAGTGCCTGCTGACCTATCGATGCGATCTTCTCTTCTCCTACAGCATCGCCACAACCCCCCCCCCCCCAACCCCCATTTCCCATAAACCCTATTTCGGCTACATCATTCCACTCGCGAGCGGCCTAGCCATTTTTCCACCACTTCCGCCTCTACCCAACAAATTTGCCGCTGATTCACCGCCACACACTCTCACATCCATGCTTACAAGCACCATGTTGACACCGCCACTTCATCACACCCACCCCTGCCGTAGCTTAGGAAGCCGCCGCATCTCTAGCCGAGTCATATGTTGCCGCCGACGCAAATTTGCAGTCTGGGACCACCACTTTGCACCTCAATATTGTGTGCACTATTCCATTTGCTATGTTTTAATTTGGTTGAATAATTTTATTTGCTTGAATTCTTATTTGCAAATCAATTGTGTTGTGATAGAAGTATGTTCAAAAATAATTACAAATAGAAAATATTTTGCAACTAGGCATGCCATTCGGGGGATGCCGTTGTGGGCACCCGGCCCCAAAATTATGGCCTCATGTGCCAGCGCCTCCAAAACGTGAGAGTTGGAGGCTGGAGCTATTGCCGAACAAAGCTAGTGGGATGCTGGTCTGAAAACTCATGTTTACAGGCAACTGTATGTGCGGGAGTGCCATCCACCATAGATTTTGCTTTGACATTGGTGAGACTGCCTGTGCCTTTTTGACAAAACTGAAACATAATTGAAACAAATTTGTACAGTAGAAAATATTTCACAAGTTTGATAAACATGTGAGCAACATATCTGAAACTTTATGAAACATACTTTCAACATTAAATAATTTTTCACATGTTTCACAAATTTCAGACATATTTCACAAATTTTTAGAAACAAAATTAACATATGGATGATGTGAGCGTGAGATCATCACTCCTTTACATACCGGAGCCGGTAAAATCGCTGCCTTCGACGCTGGTCGCGATGTTCTTAGTGTGCAGTCAAAATGGTAAGTCTTGTTCTTTAATGTTATTTTTTTGTTTTTGGCGAAGACAGTTGATGACTGTCTGCTCACCATGCATCTTGAGGAAAACATGACGCTTAATAAATCAGAGCCATGCTAAGGAAGTGACGAGAAAAAATCAAACGGGCAAAAGCAGAGGCATCATTGCAAGAGAGGCCGCTCGCATGCAAATTCACAGAATCGACGGAGGATCCGCCATTTTTCTCTGCCATGTTGGATTGAGAGTTTTTGGATCTTCTGCACCAGCAATACCCCCAGGATCAGGTACATCATGCATAGGGCATCATGGTGGCTAATCTTGCCACTGCCTCCGTTGGCCTGATCGACTCCATTGCGCTGGTGGGGCCTTGCCGCAGCCCTTCCTTGGTGGTGGACATCCTTGCCCGCAGCTTGGTGTCCTGCCCGCTTTTCCCGGTGTCCCTCTCTTCAGCAAACTCTTGGGTGATGGGACGTGCGGCTACTGCAAGCCTTCCTGTGGAGGATGTTGCCGCCGCGGGTGACGCGGTGGTCGCAGACAAGATGGCGGCTGCTGGGCTGGGACCTGCGGAGGCTTCCGGCCTCGCTGTTGTTGAGGCTGCGGATGCTTTTGCTGCTGACCCGCCCCTGCCTGAAGCGGATGGTGACCTCCAAAGCGCGGAGGTGGCTCTGGCCGGTCCGCAGCCCATCTTGGCTGCTGATCTGGCCTTGGCCGGCCCTGTTGTTGAGCCTGCGGGTGAGCTCGCCGCTGCGGATGACGCCCTCCCCGGCTGCTATCGCTGCCCCTCCCGCGGCAGCAAACCCTCGCTCTCCTCGCTCCATGGAGCGCCGGTGCCGGCGGCGGTCCGGCCGGAGGCCGCCGCCCCACGCGGCCCGCGGCGGAGCTCCAGGCTCGCCTCTGCGCTGCCTGACAGCTACCTCTCCATCGTCGACCGCGCGGTGCTGCGTCGCAAGGAGCTCGACGAAGGTAAGCCCGCGGCTACCCCACCCTGCCGCCGTGGCGAGCTGCCTTCGGAAGACTTGGTTCAGGTCGCTGTGGAGGATGGTCTACCCTTGCTCGACGCTGATGTGGAGGTCCTAGCTGTTGCTTGTGACATTCCAATTGCGGAGCTTGCCCTCGACACCCCTCTCCCCGCGTCGTCCACTGCCTCGCCATGATACGACAGCACTTGGGTCGCTTCTCCGTCGCTCTTCGCTCATCTGCTCCTTTGATTGATCCCGCCTGGATACCACCGCTTGTTATCAATTCTTGGCTGTCTCAACCTTACCTTTATTTGGGTTGTAGAACCGGCTCTGCCTACCAAGCGTTGTACTCTCCTTTTTTTACCTTCCTGTTGCTTCCGTTCTGGGCCCTTGTTTTTGCCCATGTTATTGACTCTGTAACCAATTTAGCTTGCCCTGGAACTTATGTATGCCTCTACCTGTTTCGCTTTCCCTTGCTGGCTTCTAGCCTTGTTGTTGACATTTGCTCCAATGTTAATTAAGCTCCTTTTCCTCTGTTGGAATGTGCGTGGTTTGGGGCATCGCAATAAACGTGATGATGTCCGAGCCGCTATTGAAGCCTCCATCCCCTCTATTCTTTGTCTCCAGGAAACGAACCTTTCAGATATCTCTACCTTCCTCGCGTCCTCTTTCCTCCCTCCCACTCTTCGCTCCTTTGTGTTCAAACCCTCAGAAGGTGCTTCTGGAGGTCTCATCACTGCTTGGAATGACAGCCTTCTCAAACTTGTCCACCACTCGATTGATGAGTTCTCTATCACCGCCACTTTTGCTTTCCGTTCGGACAATCTAACTTTCTCCATCGTCAACGTCTACGGACCTTGCGTCCACGCCAACAAGCCTTCCTTCCTATCCTCTCTTGAGACGATTTTTGCCTCCTTACCCACCCATGTCGCCTTCTTAGGGGATTTCAACCTTGTCCGGACGCCACGGGACAAGTCTAATGACAATTTCAACTTGAGTGAGGCGACTTCCTTCAATAATTTTATCAATAACTTGGGGCTGATCGAGATTCCTCTGTTGGACCGACAATACACTTGGTCTAACCAACAACACCCCCCGATTCTCGCCAGGCTTGATAGGGTTCTTGTCAACTCATCTTGGAGCTTAGCCCTCCCGGACACCACTCTTATCTCCTCCTCGAGAGACACCTCCGACCATGTGCCTCTCCATCTTGCAGCCTCCTCTAAAGCCCCTCGGAGCACCATTTTT
The DNA here is from genome assembly GCF_022539505.1 of Lolium rigidum. Taxonomy (NCBI): domain Eukaryota; kingdom Viridiplantae; phylum Streptophyta; class Magnoliopsida; order Poales; family Poaceae; genus Lolium; species Lolium rigidum. The sequence continues at coordinate 369,328,995 of NC_061510.1, forward strand.
CGAATGGAGAACTCCTGGCTGTCACACTCGATTTCGTAACTATTGTCAATGCAAATTGGCATAGTGTTGGGATCAATCACTCCCACCTCACTCATGTCGCCCGCCTCTCTCTCCGTCTCAAACGCATCCGGTCCGCAGCTCGGTCCTGGGTGCGCTCTCGCCGGCTCCCTTCCATCTACTTAGCTAACCGTCCGGACGGTTATCTTGCTTCTTGATCGCCTCGAGGAAAATCGCACCCTCTCCCCTCGAGGGTAGGCTCAGTGGCCTTGGCCAAAATCCACCTTAGCAAGCGGAACTCCGACCGCGCAACCTCATCGAGCGCCAACGGGCCAAGATCAAGCACCGCCGGTTAGGAGATGAAAACTCTCGTTACTTCCATCTCTCGCGCCTCCGGCCGCCTTCGGAAAAACCAGATCAAATCCTTGGAGGACTCGATGGGACTCCCATTTTCTCACACTCGGCCAAAGCCTCTCGTCCTCCATGCCTTCTACAAAGATCTCCCGGGTACCCCTCTCCCTCCTCTGACACCATCCCCCTCGCTAACCTTGTTCAAACAACTTCGCTCACCTCCACCCAAGCTTCATCCCTCATCCGCCCTTTCACCATGGAGGACATCCATGCGGCTCTTTTCTCCATGAACGATAATTCCAGTCCTGGACCGGATGGCTTCGGCCCAGCCTTCTTCAAGAAAAACTGGCTGCTGGTTAAGGACTCCCTCATGGACTCCCTTATGGGGTTTCATTCTCTTTCTACTGACCTTCGCCCCATCAACAAATCCTATATTGTCCTGCTCCCAAAAAAGGAGGGAGCCAACAAACCAGATAATTTTAGGCCCATATCCCTCCAAAATTGCTACCTAAAAATTCACTCTAAATGTCTCACCCTTCGCCTTCGCGAGCTCATCCCCTTCCTTGTGCACCCTGACCAAACTCGGGTTCATCTCTGGGCGCTCCATTGCTGAGAATTTTGTTTATGCCGCTGATATTGTCCAGACTTGTCACAAAAGATCTGCCCCTGCCGCGGTCTTCAAACTTGACTTCCGCAAGGCTTTTGATTCTATCAGCTGGGAGGCGCTTGACCGTATCCTTCGCGCCAAAGGTTTTCCTGACCTTTGGCGGGCTTGGATCAAAATGCTCAACCTTTCTAGTCAAACTGCTGTTCTTCTCAACGGTGTTCCGGGTAGATGGATCCAATGTAAGCGTGGCCTCCGCCAAGGGGACCCCCTCTCCCCTTCTTGTTCAACATTGTTGCCGATGTCCTTCAGCAGCTCCTCCTCCAAGCTTCCCGAGATGGACTCCTCCTTCACCCTCTGGTGGATGACCTCCCCTGCCCAATCCTTCAATATGCCGATGACACCCTTATTATTATCGGGGCTATCCCGCAGCATGTGACCAATCTAAAAAGGATTTTGGACGATTTCACCGCGGCCACCGGTCCGGCCATCAACTTCCACAAGAGCACTTTCGTCCCAATCGGGATGAGCTCCGCGAAGCCGCTCAAGCCGCCGAAAATTTCGGGTGCGCTGTCTCCTCCTTCCCCCAAACCTATCTCGGCCTTCCGCTATCTACTCACAAGCTTCGGTTGACAAATTTTGCCCCCATTATCTTGAAAAGTGACATGCGCCTTTCCGGCTGGAGGGGCAGATCCCTTCCCATTGGGGGGCGTCTTCTGTTGGTCAATTCTGTCCTAACCTCCATGCTTGCCCACGCCATGAATGCGGGGCTCCTCCCCGCTGGGGTTATCGAGGCCATTGATAAGCGTAGACGTGCCTTTCTCTGGACGGGTGAAGAAACGTGCAACGGTGGTCAATGCAAAGTCGCCTGGACCGACGTCTGTGCTCCCAAAAAGCAAGGGGGGTTGGGGGTCATCTCCTTACCGGCCCAAAACTCCGCTCTCCTTGGTAAATTTCTCTCTAAGCTGCACTCTGCCTCCGATGCTCCCTGGGTTGCTTGGTTCCGTCGCTCCTATGGGTGGACTGATAATCACGACATGGGCGACCGCCACTCCCTGGACACCGCCATTTGGAAGGATATTCTTGCCGGGTTATCTACCTTTCGCCTCATCTCCAAAGTGTCCGTCGGAGATGGGAATTCCACCTCTTTCTGGCTTGATCTATGGCTTGGTCCGGCCCCCTTTCATGAACGCTACCCCGCCCTCTTCTCTCATTCTATTCGCCCTAATGCTTCGTCTTCCATGTTCTCCACACCGGCCTTAACTCCAACCTTGGCCCTCGCCTCTCTCATGCCGCAACGGGTGACCTCCTTGCCCTCACTAGCGAGCTTGGCTCTGTAGTGCTTCGCCCGGGTACCCTGGACGCTCGTGTGGGACGCCTCACTAACAAAGGACTAACAAACAAAGATTTCTACACCAATTCTTTCAGCATCTCGTAGTGGATGATCGTGCAAACATGGTCCGGAGAACTCGCTGCGCCGCTGAAATGCAAGGTCTTCTCGCTGGCTCGCTCGACGACGACGCCTCCCCACCAACGAGCGCCGCTTCCGCCACACCGTGGCCTCCTCTGGCTGCTTGCCCCTCCTCGCCTTGCTGACGAAGACACTGATCACTTGCTGATTCGGTGCCCTAGGGCGCAAGATGTTTGGAGCTTCTTCCACCCCGACGCTACTCAACTCAGCAATGCCTCGCTGACTGACGTGTTGCAGCTCCTCTTCCGAAGCTTTGAAGAAGCCACTGTCAACACTGCTATTCTCTGGAACATTTGGAAACGAAGGAATGCCCTCGTCTTCAACAATGTGGATGAAAGCCTTCCCCTCGTTGTGAAGAACTGCGTTCAAGATGTTCGGTTGTGGGCCTACCGCTGCCCAAAAGAAAACTCTAGATGCATTCTAAATTCGTGGTGTATCATGTATGATCCCCCCTGAGCTTCTCTAAATCCTAGCTCTTCTCTTGTCCTCTAAAAACTTGTAATGGACCACTGTAAATTTTGAGGGTTATGAAAGGTGTTCAGGCTGGCGTAAGCCCGCCGTAGTTCGATTCAAAAAAAGGTACATCATGCATGAGGCCCCATGTTCATGCATGTCCCCCGATTGTAGGTGAAAACAGATATGGAGTACGACGTGTAGATACAGGTCACTAAATAATGTATTTCGTCATGTTCTAATATATGTAGCAGATTCAGTGAATCCAGATATATTTTTGTCGATATTTTGCTTTATGGAGTAGCATTTAAAAAAAATAGCACTGATATATTTTTTTTGTGAAAATTTCGCTGATCTATCAAATATCATCAACAATAGAACAAGCTGACTAAAAAATTAAGAAATACAAATAGATCTTTGAGGCACCTAACGATGATTGCAGACACTAACACAAGAACGAAAGCGCCGTTGTTCTCGCGCCTCTATCATCGGAGCTAGACAAAGGTTGTAGTAGTAGAGGGTTGTTGAGTAGACAAAAGTAAACTTGTCGTGCTAAGACCTTAAAAGAACAACTCACCAAAAAAGCAACCGTAGTCAATGATGACGATAGTAGATAAAAGACCATCACGTGTGCTGATCATCTCTAGGCTAAACATGGTGCTTAATTTACTAGAGCCTTTGGATGCTAATGAAGTGGCGAGGAAGAACCAAAGCTAAGAGGCAAAAGGAGAAGTATGATTGCAGGAGGGGCCGCTTGCATTCAAGGTCACAGAATCGGCGCACGATATGCCAAAGGCAGAAGCTTCGCTTCATTTTCTCTGCCATGTTGGATTGAGATTTCCTTGGATATTCTACGAGTACCAACAAGATCAGGCTTAGCATGCATGATGGTCCAATGTTCATGCATCTCCGTCTATTGTAGGTCGAAAAAAATATGGAGTACAACATGTAGATACTGGTTCTACACACTGATCAGTCAATACTTTAGAGTAGCTTCTTTTATTAAAAAAACATCACGGAATTATTTCTGCAGCTTTAGAGACATGCATGGGATTCCCTTGCAGCCATGCGTACACACTTCATCCCCGCTGTAGCCGGTATGTAGCGCTCTACGAATCATCAACGGCCTTATACGTTGTCAGCTATGTAATGTACCCAATGCTGACCCCGCCTGCCCTGCAAATCTGGCAGCTCCGACGCTTTCATTTCAGCAAGTTTAGCTGTGCACGCTCATAAATCATCGTACATGCAATGCAAGCGCAGACTTTGGCCAGATGGAATTGGATCTCGAAGCCATTACAGACGACGGCCATGCTAGATTTGAATGGACGGACACAGTTCTAATTTGTCGCGTCCGTGCGTGCGGCATCTCCTCTTCCTCCGACACTCTCCCCGTTCCAATCATCCGTAACCGGAGCGACGCACCTAGCCAAAGTCCGGGCCGATGGGACGCGGTGTCGCGGTCCTATACCAGTACCAGGGCCACATTCTTGGAGGAAAAATCATGACTTGAACTACCCATGACAGTATTGCGTCCACCTATCATCAGCATCTTCTTCAGCTCCTTCGGCGTTTACTCTGCTGTCTACTCAGCTGGCCGATCACGACTCACGGGCTGGATGATGATACAGAAGATGGCAAACGAAGGAATAGAAAGTGGATGATAGAGAATATGTCAAACGAGGTTAGATGATTAATTAATTTGTCAAAAAATATTACTACTACTCTCACTGCTAGATTACTCGCGTGAGTACTATTACATCACACTACCAACCTTTCCCTGCAAGATTCTCAGCTCAGCTCGATCAGTGCTCAGGCTATACCCAACCCAACACATTTCTCTCGGCTGCACCGCCAGGCTTGTGGACAAACAACTGGATTAATCTAGTGCTGCACTCCAACACAGCGGCAAACATCTGTTTCTTTAATCAAAAACTTGGATCATGCCCTCGTCAAACCCGTCATGCACCGCATGCAGCTGCACAATGTAAACACTGTGAAGAAAAAGGTTCATCCTGTTCGGTCACGCAGAATCTACTGCCAGCTCGCCGCTGCTCTCCGGCGGACCGACACCGGAGGGACACGGCGGACTCCCGCTCATGTGCTCGCCGGCCGGATCCAACCTTGCTCTTGCCATCAGACTAACCGAATATACAATACGCTGTTGAGGGGCTTAAGCTCTCAATAGATGTCTATCATTAAAGGCCTGTTGTATAATGGGTATGTGGGAGTTAGAATAAATGATGTAAATAGTGATTTCCTTTTAACCAATAGAGGTGGAGACCCTATTTCTTCAATCCTTTTTAATTTCATGGTTGATGTGTTCATCAAGGTGCTGGTTAAAGCCGATGCTAATTGGCACTTGTCTTATGCAAGAAATAGGCGAAGGTGTTATTAGTATGCAATATGCTGATGACACCCTATTATTTCTAGAAAATAATATTTATCTGCTATCAATTTGAAGTGGATCTTATTCTTCTTTAAACAGATGTCTGGGATGAGAATAAATTTTCATAAATGTGATTTAGTTCCTATTAACATCATGGAGGGGGATGCACAGCTTTTTTTTTGCTTAAGATTTGAGTTGTAAGCTGGGTAAATTTCCTTTACAATATCTAGAGGTTCCCCTACATCACAGTAAACTAAGAAAACAGGATATCCAACCCACTGTTGATAAGATTTTGGAAAAAGCGGCAGGATGGGAGAAAGCTTCTGAATCATGCTGCCAAATTGGAACGGGTTAGAAGTGTGTTAGCTAGCATCCCTTTGTATCTGCTTAGTGTGATTAAATTTTCCAAGTGGGCTAGTGTTCTTATTAATTCTTAAAGGGCTCACTGTTTTTAGGATAACTATGAGGGTCATCATAAATACCACTTAGCTAACTGGGGCTGGTTACTTAGAAGAAAGAGTTTGGGGGGCTTGGGATCCCTGACTTAGCTGAGATGAACCTTTGTTTACTAGCTTCCTAGGTTAAGAGATATAATCTAAATGAGAACAAGCTTTGGAAATAAATTATTGATCATAAGCACAATGTGAATAATCCTAATCTTTTTCATGTCCTTCTACTGGTGCATCTTCATTCTGGAAAGGTGTGCTCTGAGCAGCTAAGGCTGCTAAAATAGGTTACCAGTGGAAAGTAGGTGATGGAAAGAAAATAAAGTTTTAGGAAGATCATTGGTTTGTTACTTGTAGTTTGGCTATTCAATACTGGAAAGTTTATTTCTTGGTGAATGAGCAAAATAAAATAATTGTTGAGCTTTGGGATGAGGAATCTTTAAAGGTAACTTTTAGAAGGTGTTTTGACCATAATCTAAGTCGTTCGAGATCTTTCAAATTGCTTAGACAATTCAGCTTATCACTGATAGTGATGCTCTTATTTGGATGCGGGAAGCTAGTGGGGTTTATACTGTGAAATCTATGTATGTTGTGGTGAACTTTAGAGGGATATTGCCCATTGATATGCATTGCGTCTGGGGGCTGAAACTTCATCCTAAGATTCATTTTATTCTCTGACTATTGACTCATAACAAGCTTCTCACTAGAGGTAACTTAGTTAAAAGACAATCTGTAGATGACTTAACCTGTGTTTACTGTGATGAACTTGAATCATGTCAGCGTCTATTTTTTGATTGTGTTGTTGTTTTCAACATATGGGTTGTTGGGTTTCAACTTCCCTTCTAGAACTATAGTTGATATCTCTGCCCTATGGAAAAATAAAAAGAAGCATGGTTTGATTAATATGGTTATTGATGCTATTTTGAGAATTATCTGGCTTACCAAAAATAATATTGTGTTCAATCGAACACAATGGTTTGGGATGCAGGTGCTATGGAGAAAGACCGCTTCTACCCTTGCTCAATGGGGCATTCTGCAGAAAGATGAAGAAAGAGGAACGCTGATGATGTTGGTGACAAGCTGGAATTCCTGGCTCGAATGACACGCCACCTCTGCTATCGTGGCCGGAACCTGGTTAACTCTAGAGAAGAGGGCAAGAACTATGCTGAAAGTATGCAACTTGAACCGCGAGAGGGGATCGGGGCCTTTGTTGATCACTGTTGCTGCTGATCTGGCTAGGATCCTAGGAGCAAATGGGTTGATAGGTTTTAGAGTCATGCATAGGCCTTAGTCCTCCATTCCCCTATCTCCTTTCTCGATAGTGGTCTCTCCCCTGTAGTGGGCTATCTATGAGCGTGTTGAGATTTCTGTGTGTGTTGTAATAAATGTTGCGACTTCTAATTTCAGCAATGGCTTTGTCCTGTTTTTGTAAAAAAAAAAAAGATGTACCGTCTATGGCTGATAGCTTTTTTTTTTTTTTTGAAACGGAGGCAAAAAGCTTTGCCTCATTCATTCATTAAGAAGGTGCCCGATTTTTAGGAGAAAACCGGGCAAAAACCAACAACAACAGTGCCGAAGCACACCCAAGACCACACACCCCGCCACAAGGGCACACCCAGCCATCCTGGCTACCCACAAAAGCTAAGAAGCTCAAGCCGGCCTATGCCAAACAGATGACTCCTCGAAGAAAGACCGGCAGCTTCGCTCTCGACGAGTGAGCCTCGGAGAGAAGATGCGCAGGACAAGCGTCGAATAGGACCTTCACCGGACCGCCCCTCGAAGGTCATCGTACACCGCCCGAGGGTGGCTTCGACTTCACATCAAGAAGAGACCACCGCGAAGACATTCGAACACGCCGGAACGGAGCCGACTAACATGACCTTGCCGCAACCGGACCTTGGTCACCACCATCGTCGTTGCCTCACAAGTCTCCACCCGAAGACCCGCATCTCCGGTTGACCTCCCGCCAACCCGGATGCCCCGTGTGTCGAGGCGCAGGAGAGCGCGAAGGGGATCATCAACTTCAAGACGACGCCCTCAAGAGGGGGCACGACGAAGGATCGACGCCGTCGTCCGATCCCGCGGGATCTAGGCTTTCGCCCGAAAATGTGAACCCGAGGCAGCCGAAGGTCGTAAAGCTCCACGACCACCCTCCAAGAAGGACGGCGACATCCGCGACGCCGCGCGGTCGGCTTTCGCCCGGTGCAAACGATCCACCGCGGCCTCACGCGGCCGGACAGCGAGACGAAGACCGAAACCGCCGCCAGCCCGCACTCCGCAGCACACACCTCATGCGCGTAGCGGCGCCACCGTCGCACACAAGCCACCACCGCCACCACAACCAGACCAAGGAGCCCGCAAGCTCCGCTGCCACCACCCGCGCCACGCGGGGCTGAAGAGCCGAGCCGCACCATCGCTGCCTACCAAGCTCGCCGAGAAGAGTCCCGCGGGCGCCGCCAACCGCCACGCAGAGGGAGCTTCGACGGACGCCAACATAGGGGTCCAAGGCCGAGCCGTCGGCCGCAGCAGCGCGAGCTCCCCGGTCCAGCTCGCCATGCCGCCCTCGCGGCCACGGCCGGCCGCCAAACCAGCCGTGAGCACACATCGGGCCACCACTCCGCAGACCACCTCCGCAGCAACGTCCCGCGCCGCTGCCCAGTGGTAGCACACCGCGCACCCCGACCACCCCCGCGCCGCACGCCGGCGCCCCAGCCCAAGCCCGCACCGCACGCCGGCCGGGGCCGCGCTCGCCGCCGTTTCGCCGCCCACACGGCCCGAACGCCGCCGAATCCGCCGACCGCCGCCACAGCCCCGCCTCACCACCAGATCGGGCGTGCTTGCCCCGGATCCGCCACCCCACGGTCCCGGAGCCGCCGCTCCGGCGTCCCTAACGCCGGCGAGCCGCCATTGCCGCCCCGGCCCGCATCCGGCGGCCGCGCGCGACGCGACGACGGGAGCCACCCCCGGCACCATTTGGCCGGGGCCGCCGCCACCGCGGCGTCGAGGCCGGCGCGGCGGCGCGCAGGGTCGCCGGGAGGGAGGACGCGTGGCGCGGGATTTCGCCCCGTGTCGCCCCGGGGTGCGACACTGCGGGGAGCTTCGTTTCGATCCTAGGTCCAAATCACCTTTTTTCTTTTGTTCAAACTGGAGTGCAAAGCTCTTCGCCTCATTCATTCATTAAGAAGGCCCCGATTTTTAGTGAGAACCGCGCAAAACCAACAACAACAGCCGGCCGCGAAGCACACCCAAGACCACACACCTAGCTTCTTCTTTGATGACTGACGAGTAAAACATGTCGCTCTTCAACCGGGGTTTCGAAGCTAGCCCAAACGGTTGGCTCACGGCAGGGTTGATTTAACAAAGATCGGGATTCTTATCCCGTGCCGCTGTCACAGATCGATGGGAATCGCTCAATTTGCCAAATTGCCATGTGGGTTCTGAATTTCTGATGTGACTCCCTTTGCCTGCCTGAGGCCGTTTTCTATACGGCAATGCTGCAGATGGCTACCTCCTGCCTGCGTAGATGCATTTGCTCATTTGCCAATTTCAATCGCGGGTCGACACTCTGTCGAGAAAGGAAACAAAGCTGAGAGTTGCGATTACCTCTTCTTCACTTAACAGTTAACGTACACTGACCGCTCCTGTTACAGCCATGCCTCAATAATTTCGGCCGGTCTCCTCTGATAGAAACGGCGCTCCCTCGTACGCCGTACGTAGGCGCAATCAGCTAACGAGTCATTTTCGAAATATTGTGCCATTTTTATGATCCATTCGGTAGAGGGGCTCAGCTCAGGTCCAGTTCTGAACTTCTGATCAGGGGATGCTGGTTAGCTTAGCTCCGTTCGAATAAGTGTCAGCAGCATTAACTTGTAACCTCACAACTACGTACCATAACCTGACTCCCGCACCCCTCCCGCACTCCCGCACCCAAACCCTAGTTTCCTCCCGCCGCCGCCGCCGGGCAAAGGCCGCGGGGCGTGGCGGCGGCGGCGGGCTTCCCTCTTGCTGCGGCGGGGACTGCGGCTGGGCGCTCCCTCGATGTTGCGGCGGGGACGGCGGCTGGGCGCTCCCTCGATGCTGCGGCGGTGGATCTCCGGCCTCCCGTGTGATGGCGGGGCGGCGGCGGTCGGAGGAAGGATGGGCGACGGTGGCCAGGTGCTGCAGCCTCCCCTGCCTCCCGTCAGTGGCACACCGGTGGTGGCTGGTGGTGGGACGGTTTGCGCCATCCCCTCCGCTTCTCGCCGGTGCGGGGTGGTGACCTTGGTTTCCCGCGGTTCGAGGAAGCCCGGGGCAGCAGCCTCGGGTTCGACGGAGGAGGCGGCCTTCTTCTTCGTCGGAGGTGGTCGGCCATGCTGGTAGTCCTGGTAGTCCTGTGTGGGTGGATCTCACACAGGTTTCCGGCAATGGTGATCTAGTCTGGGGTGGCACGGCGGCCGGTGAAAACTGAGCCTCGACCTCGGTCTTGGCGGATGATGGCGGCGTCGGTCGACGTCGTTACCTTGTCGAAGGCGTCATCTTTGCCCGTCTTGGCACTACACTCGGCGAGTTGGGGATGCGCGGCTGCCGGTGAAAACCGTGCTCCGACCTCGGTTGGCGGACGATGGCGACGTGTCGCGCCGCTACCTTCTTGAAGGCATCGTCGTCGCAGTCTGCAGTGTCTCACTCGTGCTGCTCCGGGGGAAACCCTAGGTCCGGGTCTCCCGGATCGGACGATGGCGGTGTGCCCTGCGTCGTTCTACCTCTTGGGGTATCGTTTTTGGAGCAGCTGCTGGATGGCGGATTTCGGTGGAGTGGCGTTCATCTACCACATTGTTGGCGCTGAGTCTCAGTGGCATGGTGCTGCAGGGTATCGATGACACATGCGGGATGATGTATACGTGCAGGATGGTGGAGCCGTCTGGCGTCATGGTGGCATCGACGGCGGGTCTTGCAAGGTTATTGCGATGATTTCTCTTGAAGATGGAGTCGAGAAACACGGTGGAAGCAACTCATGTGGCGTGTGCGTTGGCGTGCGCTGAGAGTCTGCTTGACTAGATGTGCTTCTCACCTGTTATTGGACGGTTTAGGAAGGCATTTAGTTTTGGATGATGTGAGATGATGTATTGTCACCCTCTTCATCCCACTGTAGGTATAGTAAGGTTGCTTCGAGATTGATCTTTGTATTGTTTCTTGTAAGGTTTCGTGAATAATCTAATAAAAAAAGTTGTGTAGATCCTTTGAATATAGAAGCTGGAGCGATATTTTCCACATTTAAAAAAAAAACATTGGAATGTCTCGCTCAACGCACTATCAGGTACCCTGTTCAGCTGTCCGACTCCGACCTGAGCGTATGCGAGTGGCCATCCATGGCCGTAGTCATATCGGGAGGAACTCTGTACGTCTAGGTCTACTAGACGGTATGGATCAGGAATTCACGATTCGATCAATATGCGACAGATTGTTCTTATCTGATCTTACTGTCGTACAAGTTTGGTTCACCCTGCCAACTTATTTCCAGCTCAACGTTTATCTGTACCTCTGCCGATATAAAGGTACCACTTTTTATGATTCAATTTATTTGAGCCGTTCATCTTATTGTTAGTCAAGGACTTACGAAATAGGCTGCCCTCTAGTAGATTCGATGAGCTTTACTCATGTTAATACCTGCATTTATTCTCTCTAGTGCGCGAGAACAATACTGTAGGTCAAAATCATTTCAGCAACTCTTCATGTATACTTGTGTTATTCCTTCCGTTACGTCACCACACACTGAGATATATATGCATGAAACATTTATTATCCAAAAAATCCAAGAACTCTGCAAAATAAAAATATAATCTGAAACTTGATATTATATACTGTTTTCATGTTTAGGGTGTTTACAACACTAGCAACTAAATATAGTATTGTGAGATTTATGCATAAAACAATTTAAATATCTCTTTTTATGTAGGCTTGAATTGTACTACTTCCCATGGATACATACTTTTAGTCCCAAGTATGTATGGTTTACTTATTTAAAATGTGATTAAATATGACCCTGTGATATTATAAAATTATGTACTGTACATTGCACATGCTCGGTTAATAATCTCGAGCAAATCTTGCTCTTGGCTCAATTAAAAATCGGCCGGGGCCTCTGTAGAACCAACCTCGAGCTTGCACTCAACCTACTACAAGCTCTCTTCGATGTGTATTTGTATAACTATCATAATTTCATAGAGGAGAGATCAAGTCCACTCGAGAAAAGTTTACTAAATTTTCAAACGAGTAATGTTTTTCTACAGAGCACACTTTATTTACCAAGCTGATCTCGAGCCTAGCCCAGCTTGTTCCACCTCAATTATATCGAGCCTTTTCAAGATTGAAATATCATATGCCTTATTAAGCTCACATTGGCTTCAGTTTGAACAATCCTATCCTTTAACAAAATTTAAGGTGTCTATTTCTTCAGGTAAACCAATCATAGTGTCATGGTATTATCATGGAAGTAAATTTGTGTTCAATAGGCACACGTTTGGCAGACTCGAGCGGAAACACCAGAAAGACAAAGTTATAAAGGTTGCCCCCCTCGAAAACATGTCCGGTAAGATGTTTTTGCCAGATTCTACTATCTCCAGTCTGCATGGGACGAACTCGAGGAGGTCGCACGCTCGTCTATGGTGGTGAATGGTTAGCTGTATGGGAGGCGTGCTGAGTGAATGAGGGTGTGTCGCTCTGCATGCCCCTAGACCCAATACCCTACACGGTGAGTCTAGGGTTTCATGCGCCGAGTGGGCTTAGAGGTAAAACCATGATCGATAATCTACATAGGATATTGGTTGGTTACAATGCATACCCCCTAAAATCTTTGCGGAGATCTCGATGTTATTTGCACTCCAAGATGATGGTTGTCTTGTGGGCTTGGCCGGGTGCCCAAATCGTTGGGCTAAGGCACCCTTGGCCGAGTGGTCCACCTTTAGGCTGCGTGGGCCTACCAGGGATCATGACCATGTCACATAGTATGATTCTTTTTGTCTGAAGGGAAACAAACTCTAGTACTCCTCAGTTTCAAAGATGTTGAAGTTCTAGGTTTGTCTTAACCCATACTTTTGTAAGTTTGACTGAGTTTATATATAAAAAGAACATGCCAATATCTATGACATCAATCTATATAGTATGTAAATATGTTTTATGATGAATCTAATGGAACTAATTTGGTGTTTCAGGTGTGTTAATACAGTTTTTTTGTAAACTTGATCAAAATATAAAAAAATGACTGGTGATAATTCAAATCTGGAGAACTTGGAGCTAATTTGTTTGTGTGGCAATAATGTTTAACTTCCAGGGAACACGATCTATATGAGCTGCTTGGGAGTACATGCAGTTCAATTCTGTCAAATATTGTTTCAAATACGTGTCTTATTGGTATGCAACGAAGACTTAAGTGAATTAATTTGGAATCGAGGGACTTGAATAAATACAATATAAAATTATCTTCCATGGTGAAACTATTGATATGGATTTGGTATTGTAGATGTTCAATTTTTATCTATAAAGTTGGTCAAACTTATAAGACGCTTGACTTTTGATTAAAGATATACATTTATTTACAGGAGGTACTACCTTCGTCCAAAACTAAGTATCTTACTTTTGTATCTAGAAACATTTTAGTTATAGATACATCTGTATTGTGAAAAAGTTGAGACACTTATTTTTAGATGAGCAATTAGTATATGGGGAAACTCGAAGCAGAGGCTGACTTACACGTAAATATTTTGTTTTTGAACACTTAGAATTCGTATTTAAAAGTTTCAGAAAAAAGGAAACAAAATTCTGGAGGTAGCCAATGATGTATACTGTAAATGTGTAAAATCTCAATTTGTGTGTAGCCATAAATACAAAGTAGTTCATATTGAGATTTTACCGGTTAATTTGTTGTATACATTATTGCTTACCTCTAGAATTTTGTTTCGAATTCTTTTAAAAACTTTGATTATGAATTTAACTTGGTCCCTATTTGTTCACTCTCGTAACATTCTAGATTAATATGAAGAAAATAATCATGAAGTGCAGGTCGGGGGAAATTTCCGATGCCCATGAATTTCTCATCCATTCCCTCACTCTAGAAAATTCAACTTTGGAATCATTGATTAGTTAGGGAAACAGCCATTGGCTGGTCCAAGTTATCAGAATTATGATGATGCGTAACCCTAACCGGGCCGCCTTGGTTTATATTTATATGCCAGAGATTACATACGGTTATAATACGGGTATACAATACGTATACAATACAGACTCTATCAAGTCCTATACACAGCTAGGATATATCATCTAACACTCCCCTCAATCATAACTTATCCAAGTTAAGATTGCGTCTAAAAGATACTAGCTGTGTTGTAGACAGTGACTTAGTAAACCCATCAGCCACTTGATCTCTTGAAGGAATAAACCGTATGTCCAAAAGCTTCTTAGCAACTCTTTCACGAACAAAGTGATAATCCACCTCAATGTGCTTGGTCCTAGCATGGAACACTGGATTAGCAGACAAATATGTGGCACCAATATTATCACACCATAACCGTGCTGCACGAGGCTGAGGTACTCCCAGTTCTGCAAGTAAGGTCTGTACCCAAATAACTTCAGCTGTGGCATTTGCCAAGGCTTTATACTCTGCTTCTGTACTAGAGCGAGAGACAGTTGCCTGCTTTCTTGCACACCATGAGATCAAGTTAGACCCCAAAAACACAGCAAACCCACCAGTGGACCTTCTATCATTCGGACAACCAGCCCAGTCAGCATCAGAAAACGCACTGACCAAAACAGAGGGGGACTTGCTCAACCTCAACCCAAGAGAGATCGTTCCTTGCAGATAATGCAAGATACGCTTTACGGCTGACCAATGCACTGTAGTAGGTGAATGTAGGAACTGACACACCTTGTTCACAGAGAACGAGATATCCGGCCTAGTTAGAGTCATATACTGCAGAGCTCCAACAATACTCCTATAGCGAGTAGAATCCTCACTACTCAAAAGCTCACCATCAACTATTGACGAGCTTTTCGTAAACCGAAAGAGGAGTATCAACTGGTTTGCAGATCACCATATTCACCCGTTTCAACAAATCACTAGCATATTTTTCCTGAGAGAGTATGATACCATCCTGTACCTTTTTTACCTCAATCCCAAGAAAATAATGCAAGTCACCCAGATCCTTGAGAGCAAAATCAAGACCAAGATCATGAAGCAAAGCATCAACAGCCTTCTCTGACGAACTAGCAACAACAATGTCATCAACATAAATAAGCATAAATATAGTTACTCCCCCTTTGTTGTAGAAGAACGAGAAGTATCAGCTCTTGACGGCGAAAAACCAATGGCCTGTAACTTAGTACTGAGACGAGAATACCATGCCCGGGGTGCTTGTTTGAGACCATAAAGAGCTTTCTGCAGTTTGCAAATGTAATGCCTATGAGAGGGCTCCTCATATCCAGGAGGCTGACGCATATAGACCTCTTCTTCCAGAACACCATGCAAAAACGCGTTCTTCACATCTAGCTGACGAAGATGCCATCGCCGAGAAACAGCAAGAGACAGAACCCGAGGAAGATAGACTGGGGGAGTCTGGCGCCAATGATTGAGAAGAATCTGCCCCGGTTTCCGTGCCAGACGCTGTAGGCTCAGCAAATGCACTGTTTTGAGCAGAATTTTCACCTGTTTCCTGAACAAAAGACTCGACTTGAACGAGTATTAAGCGGGATTAGCGTCGTGGTTCACTTGTAAATCGTGCCCTGCATGACCATGCACATGAAAAGGTTGCAAAGTAAGAGGAAGGAGGCTAATTTCCTCACGAAGACGAGCACCCGCATTAGAATGGAGGGAGGCGAACGGAAAAACCGTTTCATCAAAGACAACATCGCGCGAAATATAAACACGACCAGTGGAGATATCAAGGCATTTGTACCCTTTGTGAAGACCACTATACCCAAGAAAAGCACATTGCTTAGAACGAAACTGCAACTTATGTTTATTGTAGGGATGAAGGTTGGGCCAACAGGCACAACCAAAAATCCGAAGAAGGGAATAGTCACCTCTATTTTCAAAGAGGCGTTGTATGGGAGTTTGGGACTGAATAACTTTGCTAGGGAGGCGATTAATCAAGTAGACAGCTGTAAGAAACACTTCATCCCAAAACTTAAGAGGCATGGAGGCAAAAGCAAGAAGAGACAAACCAACTTCTACAATATGCCGATGCTTGCGCTCAGCAGGGCCATTTTGTTGGTGAGCATGAGGACATGACACAAGATGAGATATGCCAACACGTTGAAAGAAGGAATTTAATTTCTGATATTCACCTCCCCAGTCAGTTTGCATAGCAATGATTTTCTTATTAAAGAGCCTCTCAACATGATGTTGAAAATCATGAAACTTCTGAAACACATCAGATTTCTTTTCAAAAGATATACCCAAGTGAACTTGCTATAATCATCAATAAAACTGACATAATATTTATATCTCCCAAAAGATTCGAGGCGGTGGCCCCAAACATCAGAAAATACAAGTTCAAGTGGAGAAGAAGACACACTAGTAGACTTGGGATAGGGAAGTTGATGGCTCTTGGCCATTTGACATGCATCACACACAGACTCTTATTTGATTCACTAAAAGAAATTTTATTGTCTTGAAGAACTTGATGAACCACAACCGAAGACGGATGACCTAGACGCCTATGCCAAAGCGAAGGGGAAGACTTGATCACACCATGAGCTTGATGATCGGATGGAGAGGCCGAGGATGGTGGAATAGGGTAGAGGCCTCCCACACATCTACCTTGAAGAAGAACCTCCCTCGTGTCCTGATCCTTTATGAAGAAAGAGTTAGGCCAATACTCAACAAAGGCATGATTATCATGAGCTAGACGACTAGTGGATAGGAGACTTTTAGTGGCTTTAGGAACATGCAAAACATTTTTAAGATGCAGGTCATGACTAGGAGTACGAATAACAGAGTGACCAACATGACGAATATCCATACCTGCACCATTAGCTGTGTGAATTTGTTCGTTTCCATTGTAGCGATCCCTCACATGCAGCTTGTCAAGTTCGCTTGTGATATGATCTCGTTGCTCCGGAATCGAGTACCAATTTGTATCAACTCCATATGATCCAACAAGTCGCACCTTCGCTGTCTTCTCCGGACCATGGTAATTCTTCTGAAACCTCTTCCAGCAGTTCAATGATGTATGTCCTTCTTTGCCGCAGAATTGGACCGGCCTCGGACCTTGATTGCCACCGCCATAATTCTGTTGACGGTATCCTCCACGACCGCCATTGCCACGGTCGTTTCCATGATGATCGTTGCCGCGATCGTATCCACCGCGCCGATCATAACCACGTTGCTCGAAGGGACGCCGATCCCGGTAGTTGCCACGACCACCATTGCGCCCTCCACGATATCCACCACCACGGCCGCCCGAGTAGCGGCATTGACCGACATATCTCCGCCTGGTCGAGCTCGATCTTCAAGCCGAGCTTCATAGGACGACACTGGGCATACAGGTCACTCAAACCGATATACTTCTCAGCTTTGATCAGGGTAGTGATGGCAGCGACAAAACCATTGTAGGTCTCGTCGTTCAACCCGGCCAGGTACATACGATATGACATCCTCTTCATCCAAGGGTTTCCCTGCGGTAGCCATCTCATCCGCCAGGGACTTGATCTCATTGAAGTACACCGCAGTCTGTTTTGTTTTCTTTCCTGGCCTTATTCAGCCTGCGTGCGGAGCTGTACCACACGGGCCTTCGACTGTGAGGAGAACATCTCCGTGATCGCTGCCCGAGCGCCGGCCAGCACTCTTCTCGCCCAACCATCCGGGTCAACACCTCCCTAGACATATTTCGAAGGAGGTACCCGAGCACCGACCGATCGCTTGCGATCCATCCGCATACTCCGGATTCGGGATTTCAATCTCTTTCCCATCCGCATCCTTGCCGGTCGGCCGTCTTTTCCGGCGCCGGCGATGATCCGTCCAGGAACCCGTACAAGCTGGGCACCACGAATATCCGGCAGAACTCGTGCTTGCCGGAGAAGAAAGTTGTCCCGTGTGAGTTTTTCGGAAACCGACGCGAAGCGACGCGCTTGTCCATCGTCGAGGAAGACGATCCCGCCGACATTGCCGAAGATCGACGAGGAGGTAACGATCGCCGTAGATCGATCGAGGGGACCGCGGCTGCGCTTCTCGGAGGCTAGATGTGTTTTGGAAGAACCCTGCTCCGATACCATATCAGAATTATGATGATGCGTAACCCTAACCGGGCCGCCTTGGTTTATATTTATATGCCAGAGATTACATACGGTTACAATACGGGTATACAATACGTATACAATACAGACTCTATCAAGTCCTATACACAGCTAGGATATATCATCTAACACAAGTTCCGCCGACACAAGATCCAAGCAGATGAGTTGTTCGCGGAGGATGCGTCCGCCAAGGTTTTTTTTTTGAACAGAAAAGGGTCCAAAGACCCTAGAAGCTGCTAGTATTACTGAGGCGGAGAGTACATTTTGCAGAAAAACCCCCACAGAGCAGGGGATTTCTGGATAAGGATAGAAAATTTACAGAAAGGATCCTAGAAAGATTGTAGAAAAAGCAATCAGGTCCTTCCTTGTCAGCTCCGCGCCTGAATGCATCGCTCCACCACAGAGGAGACACCGGCGCCGGGGACGAACCACTTGGTCCGGCGTCGTGGCTGGAGCAGAAGGCCTTCCCCTCGGACTGCTTGGTCTCTGGGAAGGAGATAGAGAGGAGGGTCGCCTTCCGACCATAAGATGCAGAGGCAAGGCAGCGATGGCCACCGGCATCGGTCCTCCGCTGATGAACTCCAAGATCAAGGCCAAACAAAGTCGATGACCAGTCCATGGCCACCGTGTGAAAGCTTGAGGTAGCAGCATATGATTTGCCAGCCGCCAGCAACTCCTTACCGCCGTCGGTGTCCTGTCCCTCGCCGCCACGGCCGGCCAAGAGGACACCAAGGAGAAGAAGAAGATGCAGCAGCTGGAGGAAACGCTTATTGACCGAGCTCGTCGCAGTACCTCCGCTGGGCGCCCACCATGGACGCGAGCGGCGAGCCACCTCGATCTGCTTCCCGATGTGGCGCCAGCACGCCGAGAAGCACGAGCTCCAACCCACCTTATTCGTCGAGATGCCTGCGCCGAAGTTGCGCCGCAGCCGCCGCCCTCGCCACCAGAGCCACGCCGCCGCACCGCCCAACAACAGGACGCACCAGATCTGGTGAGAGAGATCTGGTGACCTACTCGAAGACGCCACTACGGGACTACTACTACAATCTACATCTACGCCGGCACCTTTCCGTCGCCATCTCCGGCCGGCTGAGCCGCCGGAGAGGGGTCGGGATCGGCCCGGAGGAAGGGAGGGGACTCTCAACTACTGTTCACGGTATGGAGAGAGGAAGGGGGGAAGTGTAGACCGACCCTAGCGTTCGATGCGTCCGCCAAGGTGGTGATGGTGGCTGGGCTCAACGATCACCCAACCCAAGTGGCAAGTGCAGCGCACGGTGGAATTGCCCTTCTGTGCAGATCCCCTATATCCTGTCCCATGCAGCCTCCACACATGCATATGCTCCTCCAGCCTTCTCTGCATTCTCTCTTCCAAACGAGTCAGTTGTTAGATTAATCCACGCTCATAATGATGGCTAGCTTAGCTCGAGATGGATCTTAGCCATCTTGATGGGATCCACTGGCACAGTGCAGTGAACATTGCACAATGATCGGTTTTTGGTCCGGTCTGAATCTCATCTGGGGGCCCTGCGTGGATCTCTTGATGGCCCTAGCTAGCCCCACTTTCCAATCATATAAAGATTAAGGAGGACCTCTGTTATCTCTCTCCTTTTGTTTTGTTTTTGTGTTGGATTGCAATATAATTTTGTTGGTTCGGTACGTGCACCTGGTACGTCGTCTCTTGTAGGCTTTTGTTGCTATTTCCTCCTTGCATTATTTGTGGGGCTGATCATCCTTTGAAGTTTCACGTTACTGTTGTTGATACTCCAACGTGTATAGTTTATGTACATCCTCCTCTCTTTTTTTTACATCAAATCAACAAGTAATATGGTTTTGTGTTAAGCTATTGTATATCATGAGCCAAAACTGTATGGTGGCATTTACACCACATAGATCGACATTGCAGTTTCTCTCATTGATGAAAAACAATCTCTCCTCTGATTTGAGTAATCCGAAATCTCGCTCACCAAACCACGCCCTCAACTATCCTTGTCTAGTGGTTGCATCACCAATTAGTCGCTACCCCAACTGAGAGAATTATGATAAGGGACGTGTTGAGCATCCCTGGAGAATCCGATGCCCCTCCGCATCAATAGCACGACACTTGTTCTTTTCTACGGTAAAATAAGAGACATGCCGCAATTTGTTTGCCTTTTCGATCTCCTTTTGATCTCTCCCGTCAGAACTACCATGACCCAAAACTGGTCTCAATCTCCCCTGTAGCGACCTCCCTCTCTCATCGCTAACAGTATTTCAACAACGTCCGTAGCGACCTCCCTCTCTCATCGCCAACAGTATTTTAACAACGTCCGAGAACATCGCCGCCTACTCCCGCCCACATATGGTTGCACCACCATCTACCGATGGGAGCACCGCCGGTAGCATGTCGACTCCCTGCTCTCAGCACCGCCGGTTGTGTCTCATACAACCGCCACCTGTCAAGATGTCACTAGCGGCACCACCACCTTCCTGTCACTAGCGACACCAACTCCTACTGTTCGCAACAGCTCCGGCAATGACTCTCCGCACCATCGCCTGCAGGTAAGGATGACAATTGGCAGGGTATGGGTAGGGTAGAGCAAGACCATACCCATAGTCTTATAGTCAATGGATACAAACTTCTATCCATACCTATGGGTATAAAACTTTACCCATACCCATACCCAACGGGTACCCGTACCCATTGGGTACGCGATGGGTAGGTTAAATTGTCAAGTCACTCGTAATTTTACATTTATCGATAACAAATTTGATTAAAAAATTAATTATCTCAACTCAATAATAGGTAGTTGAGTACATACCAATTAACATAATATAAAAATCACATTCTCATAATCTAACTCATAAGTAAATAAAAATAGACGTGCCACGTAAGAAGTTGACAATAAATGGTATGACCACGGGTACGAGGCTATACCCATGCCATACTCATGACTTAGCGGGGAGGGTATGGGTACTACCCATGGGCATAAAAGAATTGTCATCCTTACCGGCAGTTGCATGTACCCGCGGGTAAAATTGCCATCCTTACCTGCAGACTGCAGCTTTTACATATTTATATTTTTGTGTTAAAACTTGAACAACTTTATTTGGTTTGACTTTTAAATATAAATTTTTTTCTTGTTTTGTAAATACAGACTCAAACTTCAGATTTTTTTTTTCTGAAACGTGACGTGAGAGTTGCTGCCTCCTGAGCTTCAGAAGTCTATTGGGCGGCCAAACTGCACGCACTGTTCCCGTTTTTAGGTTGCAACAAGAATTATCTCAACAAATAGACAACCCAACGTAACTGATTATGCGATTACAACGGAGTACCTAGGTCTGTACTTGTTCAACGCCAAACCGATCCAATCAACCTTACATCTCGCTCGCCGCAACGATCGATCGAGAACTAGTAGTTCGCAATGGCCGCCCACGGCGAGGTCGAACAGCGATGGCCCGATCTCCACGGCGACCTCCTCTCGGTTATCTACCGCAGATCGGCCTCCGCGTACGACCGCGGGCGCTTTGCAGCCGTCTGCTCGTCATGGCGCGCCGCCGCGGCGTGGCAGCCACGGCTGCCGGCTCTGCCGCTGCTGCTTCCGTCCACCGGCGACGGCAAGCGCGACAGAGGGGCACGTGCCTACAGCCTCGAGGACGGCAGGGTCCTGCGGGTCCCGCTCCCGTGGTTCCCGTGGGGCAACCGGCTGGTCGGATCCTACGAAGGCGGCTGGATCGCCACCGTGTCCAGCTCCGACAACCTGCTCGTCGTGAACCTTTTCTCCGGCGCCCGGGCGGCGCTCACCAGCGGCCGGAGCTCTATCCGCAAGATCGTTTTCTCCAAGGACCCTTCAGCGAGCGACTGCATTATGGCTGCGATGACTTCACAGAGCCTTGTTGCACTCGGTAGGGTTAGCTACCCGGAGAGCGGGTGGACGACGACGTGGTGTGGGAATCTAGTAGACATTGCCTTCTTTCACGGCGAGCTTTATGGATTTACTTCCAGTGATCTGATCGTATTCGAAGTCGACGTGGACAAAGGAGGCGCTCTGGGGGCCATTGGGCTCTTCAGTATTGACATTGCGATGAGCACCTTGCACACCGCGGAGGTTTCATCATCTGCTAAATACATCTTTGAACTGCACCGTAAGCTAGCAATTGCGGTGGAGGTTGGACCAAGTGAATTCAACGGCAAGAAAGGTTATTTTTTCAGGGTGTTCGAGCTCGCCGAGAACAACGACACAGCGACATCACACAGATATGCATGGATGGAGGTGATGAGCTTAGGAGACCACGCCTTGTTCCTAGGACCTGCAGGGTGCTCCAAGGCTGTGCACGTTCCAACGGGGTGCCAGCGCGGCAAGGTGGAGAGGAACCGCATCTACTACTCCAACCAACACACCTATCTCCACAACAACATGGAGAGCTTGGAGAGGCTGGACATCGGTAGCTGCACCGTTCATTGCTGGGAAAGCGAAGGCAAACATCACTTAGAAAGGATCGTGTCACGGGGATATCATTACCGCAAGGATCAGGAAGGAGCTAGTGGTTGTAATGGTTGTGTGTGGCTCTGGCCTCCTGATTTCTAGTTCCTCATCTTCAAGATCAAGTACCTCACATTTATCTTATGTAGAAGTATTATTGTCATTTTATATGAGCGACTAGATTGGTGAGCTTAAAAGTATGAACAAAATCGGGTTATACAACATGTTCATATACATTGTTATGAACAAAATAAATTTTCTAATTAAATTTAGCTGATGATTTTCTGTATCTTATTTCGAACCGAGTACCAGTTGATCATTTGATGGTTCATATATAGAAATAAACAAGATACATGCAACTTTTCCCCTCTCCATCTCCTTCTCCACCGCCCGTGTTGAGAGTCCACAATAAGGACCCAACACGATCTCCATTCCACTCCAGTGGCGTTGCTCACCGCCGTGGACATGAAGTGAAAGGTTGTGCTTTTTTCATATGTGGCTTATGACTATGTCGGTAGTGCAGATGTTCTTGCCTCGACTTATGGCCATGGTGCTCCACTAGTCGGAGTCGAATATGGACGGGCGATGTCTGCTATGTCCCCTTCAGATAAGCTGGTGTGGCTTTCATATATGGGGATGGTCGATGCGTTCATGTTCCTCAACCCATGCCACTGAGGTGGGGGAGTGAAGAGGTAGTCATGGCGTCCGAAGAGGAGAAACACTTTTATCCCATGCACGGGTATTCCCATGCATGTTTGTGTTGTTGATTTGCTACTTTAAGATTTATGACACATTGTTTCGTCAAGTTTCACAGTGTTCAGTTTGTGTGTACATTGGTACCGAATGATAATCAGTGATATAATGCACGAGATATCCCGTGCACAGGACAAACTCTGCACTCGTGTGAAGAGCAAGGACTATGATTTTTAAATAAAGGAAAATATTTCTATTAAAATGATACCGAATTCACTCTCCCTTTGAAATAATTAAAATAGTATGCTAAAACAACTTATATTATTATATAATGGAATGGGGGTAGACCTAATGTAAGGGTATTTTACCCTTATCCATTATTTTGATAACAATGACACCGTGCTAGAGTATTTGGCCTAATATGTTTATAAGGATAATCTCAGGTATTAGGCAAAGAGACATAAATGGTGTATCAAAGGAACAAGAAGGCTAAAGGAGACCCCCCACTTCAACAACAATCGAAAAGGGGTCTACAGCAGAAATCCGGTTTGCCGCCCGGTCAGCCGGCCCCCCAACCGGCCAGTCCGGCGAGCGGACCGGTCAACCGGTCGCCAACCGGGCGTCAAAAAGGGCGCCTAAGTGGTCCGGTCTGCTACCCGGTCTGCCGGCCTACAGACCGGCGGGTCCGGCATACTGTCCGGCCGACCGAGCCGCCAACCGGCGCCAACCGGAGGAGCTCCCGGACGACGCAAGTGTCCCCCGGTCTACCATCCGGTCTCGGACCGGCAGGTCCGGTCCCCGGCTCCGGTCCGACCGACTCTCGCACCGGACAATCCGGTCGCGTGGTCCGGCTGACCGGGTTTGTCGGGAGAAAAGATGAGGTGGCAAGTGACCAACGGCCATATTTCGAAGAACACTATAAATAGGCCTTCTCCTACCTCTCGAACGAGTTAGGCACTACACTACAAGATGTTCTTGAGCTCTCTCTCTCTTACTCCATTGATAGAAACACCAAAAGCCTCAGATCTCCCTCCTCCTCCACCCAAACTAAAATCCCTCCGGGGAATCGTTAGAGGAGGACCCGATCTACCGTTCTACCAAGCCAAATCTCATCCCCCCTTATATTCATCGAGAAGCTTTCTTCCTAGGGTTCCTTGGAAACCCTAGGTGGGCAAGAGGAGTCCGGAAGCATCCGGGCTGTGGATTTGCTCCGGGCAAGATTGTGAAGGTTTGGAGGCTACCTCAAAGTCTACCACAAGTGAGTGAGTTATTCCTTCGTGGGATAGGCTCCAGAGAATAGGGTGAGCCTTCATGGCGTGGGGAATCCTTCGTGGGACCTCCACCCCTCCAAACGTGACATACCTTCTTGCAAAGGAAGGGAACACGGGAATACATCCTCGTCTCCGCGTGCTATCGGTTATCTCTAACCGAACTCCTTACTTGTGATTTAACTCGCTCGTGAGAGCCTTCGTGCTCGAGTTAGTTGTATCCTCATATAGGTTGCTTCACCTAGTTTGCATTAGTCTCACCTTTATATTCCGCAAAGCCTAATATTGCAAAGAAAGAATTAAAATCGTAGAAACCTATTCACCCCCCTCTAGGTTTACCATCTCTATACTTTCAATTGGTATCGTTGATGTCTACGTGAGCTTCTATTCTTGTAGACAAGTGTTGGGCCTCCAAGAGCAGAGGTTTGTAGAACAGCGAGCAAGTTTCCCTTAAGTGGATACCCAAGGTTTATCGAACTCAGGGAGGAAGAGGTCAAAGATATCCCTCTCATGCAACCCTCGCAACCACAAAGCAAAAAGTCTCTTGTGTCCCCAACACACCTAATAGGTGCACTAGTTCGGCGAAGAGATAGTGAAATACAGGTGGTATGAATAAGCAAGTAGCAACGGCACCGCAAAGTTGCTTTGCCCAGGACAAGTAAACAAGCAGGAGTAACGCAAGCAGTAGTAACGCAAGAAAACAAGAAACAAGCAGCGATAGCAAGTATTTAGGAACAAGGCCTAGGGAATAGACTTTCACTAGTGGACACTCTCAACATTGATCACATAACGGAATAGATAAATGCATACTCTACACTTTTGTTGGATGATGAACACATTGCGTAGGATTACACGAACCCTCAATGCCGGAGTTAACAAGCTCCACAATAATGCTCATATTTTAGTAACCTTTAGTGTAAGATAGATCAACAGACTAAACCAAATACTAGCATAGCATGCACACCGTAACCTTCATGCATATGTAGGAGGAATAGATCACATCAATACCATCATAATGATAATTAACTCCACAATCTACAAGAGATCATGATCATAGCCTACGACAAGAACCACACGGTGCACACACTAGTCACCTTTACACACGTGCAGGAGGAATAGAACTACTTTAATAACATCACTAGAGTAGCACATAGATGAATTGTGATACAAAACTCATATGAATCTCAATCATGTAAAGCAGCTCATGAGATCATTGTATTGAAGTACATGGAGAGAGATTAACCACATAGCTACCGGTACAGCCCCGAGCCTCGATGGAGAACTACTCCTCCTCATGGGAGCAAGCAGCCGTGATGAAGATGGCGGTGGAGATGGCAGCGGTGTCGATGGAGAAGCCTTCCGGGGCACTTCCCCGCTCCGGCAGGGTGCCGGAACGAGACTCCTGTCCCCCGCATCTTGGCTTCGCGATGGCGGCGGCTCCGGAAGGTTTTCAGTGGTTTTCGTCAAACGCCCCGAGGTTTTTAGGTCGTGGGCTTTATATAGGCGGAGAGGCGGCGAGCAGAGGGCTTCGGGGGGCCCACACCCTAGGGGGCGCCCCCTTGGCCGCGCCGGGGTGTGGTGTGGTGGCCCCGCCCCTTCTCCGGCGGTTCTCGTGTGTTCCGGATGCTTCCGGTAAAATAGGAACCCGGGCGTTGATTTCGTCCGATTCCGAGAATATTTCGTTACTAGGATTTCTGAAACCAAAAACAGCAGTAAAACAGAACTGGCACTTCGGCATCTTGTTAATAGGTTAGTTCCGTAAAATGCACGAATATGACATAAAGTGTGCATATAACATGTAGATAACATCAATAATGTGGCATGGAACACAAGAAATTATCGATACGTTGGAGACGTATCAGCATCCCCAAGCTTAGTTCCGCTCGTCCCGAGCGTGTAAAACGATAACACAGATAATTTCTGGAGTGACATGCCATCATAATCTTGATCATACTATTTGTAAAGCATATTTAGTGAATGCAGCGATCAAAACAATGTATATGACATGGGTAAACAACTGAATCATAAAGCAAAGACTTTTCATGAATAGTACTTCAAGACAAGTATTAATAAGTCTTGCATAGGAGTTAACTCATAAAGAAATAAATCAAAGTAAAGGCATTGAAGCAACACAAAGGAAGATTAAGTTTCAACGGTTGCTTTCAACTTGTAACATGTATATCTCATGGATAATTGTCAACATAGAGTAATATAACAAGTACAATATGCAAGTATGTAGGAATCAATGCACGGTTCGCACAAGTGTTTGCTTCTTGAGGTGGAGAGAGATAGGTGAACTGACTCAACATAAAAGTAAAGAGAATGGTCCTTCAAAGAGGAAAGCATCGATTGCTATATTTGTGCTAGAGCTTTTATTTTGAAAACATGAAACAATTTTGTCAACGGTAGTAATAAAGCATATGAGTTATGAAAGTTATATCTTACAAGTTGCAAGTCTCATGCATAGTATACTAATAGTGCCCGCACCTTGTCCTAATTAACTTGGACTACCTGGATCTTTGCAATGCACATGTTTTAACCAAGTGTCACAATGGGGTACCTCCATGCCGCCCTGTACAAAGGTCTAAGGAGAAAGCTCGCATTTTGGATTTCTCGCTTTTGATTATTCTCAACTTAGACATCCATACCGGGACAACATGGACAACGGATAATGGACTCCTCTTTAATGCATAAGCATGTGGCAACAATTTTTATTCTCATATGAGATTGAGGATATGTGTCCAAACTCGAAACTTCCACCATGAATCATGGCTTTAGTTAGCGGCCCAAAGTTCTTCTCTAACAATATGCATGCTCCAACCATGAAGGTGGTAGATCTCTCTTACTTCAGTACAAGACGGACATGCATAGCAACTCACATGATATTCAACAAGGAATAGTTGATGGCGTCCCCGTAAACATGGTTATCGCACAACAAGCAACTTAATAAGAGATAAAGTGCATAATTACATATTCAATACCACAATAGTTTTTAAGCTATTTGTCCCATGAGCTATATATTGCAAAGGTGAATGATGGAATTTTAAAGAGCTAAGC
>NC_061510.1:369356547-369369896 GCF_022539505.1 Lolium rigidum
TGAATCCTTCATCAAAACTGCTTGTCAACACCTTCTGCTCCTCGTTGGGATCGACATTCTTACTTATCGAAGATACTACGATACACCCCCTATACTTGTGGGTCATCAGCGCCACAGAAAGATGAACTTCTGTGGCGCATATACCTATATGAGCTACAAAATTTTGACTTTCTGTGGTGCACATGGCAGATGCGCCACATAATTCCTTTCGCCCATGTGCAGTGCCGGACCCCGCCTGGGCTCCATAGAGACTCTGTGGCGCATCCGTTCACATGCACCACAGAAAGGCAAAGTTCTGTGGCGCACCAGTCCTACATGCGCCACCGAAATTAGAAATTTCTGTGGAGCTTATTTTTTGGTGCGCCACAGAAATAATTTTTGTGGAGCATATTTTTTTCGTGGGGCGTCACAGAATACATTTCTACCTATAATGGTTTTCCTAGTAGTGTTCGATCTGATCTGGCAGGGCTGTCTACATATAATTGTCGTTGAACCAGGTCAAACGCCACGCGTAGCGGCTCCATCGCTTCCACCACACAAGAAAACTCACATGGTATCAGAGCACACCATCAGAAGGGGAAGCTAGCAAGCTCGAGACTTGAAATCCAATCACAATTATCTGCTTCATTCCAGCTACGATAGAGGGGAAATATTAGAATAGATGCACAACTAAGATTAGGAGATAGGATTAGGACCTATTTCTACTCCAAGTATCCCCCTCATTAAACCTCTCTATATATATTCCCGCGACTATAGGAATCCTAATCCCTCCATGATTCCCCAAGTCGGCCTAGAAGTTAGATTTTGTAAAAACGAGCCCGTATATCTTTTACGAGAAGAATGCTGAGTTCCTAAGAATTTAGGTGAAAGTATAGAGATGGTAAACCTAGAGGGGGGTGAATAGGTTTCTACAGATTTTAATTCTTTCTTTGCAATATTAGGCTTTGCGGAATATAAAGGTGAGCCTAATGCAAACTAGGTGAAGCAACATATATGAGGATACAACTAACTCGAGCACGAAGGCTCTCACAGGTAGTTAAATCACAAGTAAGGAGTTCGGTTAGAGATAACCGATAGCACGCGGAGACGAGGATGTATTCCCGTGTTCCCTTCCTTTGCAAGAAGGTACGTCACGTTTGGAGGGGTGGAGGTCCCACGAAGGATTCCCCACGCCATGAAGGCTCACCCTATTCTCCGGAGCCTATCCCACGAAGGAATAGCTCACTCACTTGTGGTAGACTTTGAGGTAGCCTCCAAACCTTCACAATCTTGCCCGGAGCAAATCCACAGCCCGGATGCTTCCGGACTCCTCTTGCCCACCTAGGGTTTCCAAGGAACCCTAGGAAGCAAGCTTCTCGATGAATACAAGGGGGGATGAGATTTGGCTTGGTAGAACGGTAGATCGGGTCCTCCTCTAACGATTCCCCAGAGGGATTTGAGTTTGGGTGGAGGAGGAGGGTATCTGAGGCTTTTGGTGTTTCTATCAATGGAGTAAAAGAGAGAGAGCTCAAGAACAGCTTGTAGTGTAGTGCCTAACTGTTCAGAGGTAGGAGAAGGCCTATTTATAGTGTTCTTCGAAATATGGCCGTTGGTCACTTGCCACCTCATCTTTTCTCCCGACAAACCCGGTCAACCGGACCACTGACCGGATTGTCCGGTGCAGAGGCCGGTCGGACCGGGCCAGGGACCGGACCTGCCGGTCCAGACCGGATGGTAGACCGGGGGACACTTTGCGTCGTCCAGGAGCTCCTCCGGTTGGCGCCCGGTTGGCGACCGGTCGACCGGACAGTATGCCGGACCCGCCGGTCTGTAGGCCGGCAGACCGGGTAGCAGACCGGACCACTTAGGCGCCCTTTTTGACGCCCGGTTGGCGACCGGTTGACCGGGCCGCTCGCCGGACTGGCCGGTTGGGGGGCCGGCTGACCGGGCGACAAACCGGATTTCTGCTGTAGACCCCTTTTCGATTGTTGTTGAAGTGGGGGGTCTCCTTTAGCCTTCTTGTTCCTTTGATACACCATTTATGCCTCTTTGCCTAATACCTGAGATTATCCTTATAAACATATTAGGTCAAATACTCTAGCACGGTGTCATTGTTACCAAAATAATGGATAAGGGTAAAATACCCTTACAATCTCCCCCTTTTGGTATACGATGACAAACCGAGCTAGAGTCACATATAGATATTATGATAAGCTCTAAACCTTGATTCCATATAAGATATTACGACAACTCCCCCATAATGTGTGCACTTGGAGAATTTGCGTTTGAATGCAAAGTGCACCATTTGTGGAATATGAGAAGCTCCCCCAATATCTTTAGGAAACAAGCATGGTATGGACAAGTATATCAAGATATATAAGCATAAAGCATGATTATCCTAATAGAGTGATTAAGCATACAAATAGTCTTCCATACACATCCATACACAAATTATTCGAAGTAGCAAATGGTTCTTGAGAAATCAAAGCAAATAAGCACAAGCCATATAAGATCCAAATAAAGCAACACCCATGGCTTGTGATAATCAAAGAACCCAGTGGTCCTAGACTCTACTATCTTCTCCCCCTTTGGCATCGGAACACCAAAAAGGCGAAGAAAAGAGGAGAGATGCTATCGCACCCATCAATAGAACTGATGCCCGGAGGAGTAGGAGCTCTCGCCATCATCGCGTGCAGCCGCATCACCTTCATCCTCATCACAATCATCATCAGCAGGAGTAGGAGCATGAGCAGTCCGAGGAGGAAGGCCACCATGAGCATACATGGAGAAGTCGAAGTTCTGGATCATCTCATCGGTAAGGAGAGGCATCTCCCACTGAGGTGCAACCACAGGCTCCATCTCAGGTCCAGAAGGAGGAACAGGGCATGCCGTGAAGCCATGAACTCATTCCGTCGCCTCCTTGTCTCCTGGTTCAAAGCAAGACTCTGATGTGCAACATCATTGGTGTTCTTGCACATTTGCCACATGCTGGAGAAGAAGCGAGTGGCACCGTGCTTGGAGCGCCGAGAGTAGCTAGAGCCTTGCCGCAGGATCATGGTGTTCCTTGGAACGGCGCTCATGGGAGGGCATCATGGAAGGGACTTCGGGCGACCGGTCCCGAGTAGGGAACCCGAATGGTTCCATGATGACTCTTTCATCAAGAGTGTTGAGAGGAGCAGGAACAATGTAGTTGATGAGCCGCCGAACATACCGAGCATAGTTGGGAGTCATGCGGTCCATAACCGCACGCTTCGGTTCACGGTGAATAAGATCACAACCATCAATTTTCCTTATCCTGGCGGGGTGGCAATAGTACATCAGATTCAGGTGGTAGTTCCTGACTTCACTAGAATCGCCTGACTTGCTGATGAGACTCTCACGGAACATCTTGGCAAGGACAAGATATGAGTAGTACATCCCAGAGATAGTGGGAGGCCCACCTTTGGGGTTAGAGGGATAGCAAAAGGAGATGTCACCTCTAGTGAGCTTAGGCCGAGAATGAATTATGTACCCTTGAGCACGGCCACCACCAAAACCCATGGCCGCACAGAACTGAGTGTAGGTGCAGGAGTACTTCTCCCTGCCAGTCATCCAAGTCATGGTGCGGTCCGCATCATCATGGAAGAAGACGGTGCAATGGAACTGACGGACCAAAAGGGGACAATAGATGGGATCTTCTTGCTCATCATCAGGCTTTAGGCACACAAGGTCATATAGTCCCATACCCTTCAAGGTGTCAACCACAAAGCGGTACTTTGTGGCTTCATGCAAGGCAAGCTCGTCAGGATTGATGGCCTTGGGCATCACAACAGCACCATTCTTCATACACTCTCGAGTATCATAGAAACCATCCCATAGGGCTGCTTGTGTCTTGGTCCAGAAGAACTTGTCCCCACCAGTGTAAGTCCGTTGCTCATAGCGATACGGATTCACCGTCCTCATTTCCTGCCACTCAACACGGTTTGCATCCGCAACATTGAAATCTGGCACTATTTCATCATCCTCTTGGGCGGCATGCTTATGCTTTTTCTTACCACCAACTGACTTGGTTCTTCCCCGCCCGAGCTGCCAGTGTCAGTACCCTGATGAGCTTTAGTGGGTACGCGACCACTAGAACGGCGGGGACGATTCTCAGCAGTCCGTCCTCTTTTGGCAACAGTGCCACGTGCCTCACCACTCCAACTACCTGTGAATGAGAAAAAAGAGCGAGGATAGTAGTGGGGTAAGTGTACATGTCATCAATAAGAGGGAAGCCAAAAAGCATAGCATATATCCAAGTGTATTGATGAGATTGTGCGAAAACTGGGCGATCCGGGCACGACAGGCCGGTCCAACCGGGCGGCAGACCGGACGAGCCGGTTGCCAATCCGGTTGACCGGGCGGCACGCCGGGCCGGCCGGTTGAGAGGCCGGTTGACCGGGCTGGTGACCGGATCTGTCGACTTGTGAAGTGTTGCCCAGATTTTCTACCACAAAATCATGCAAAAACTCATAAACTTGAATATAGACTATAGCAATAGAGTGGAGTATGTGCATTGTGTTGTGAGACACTCTAAAGGCATGAGGACTTACAAACCCTAACCCTAACCCTAAAATTTCCTCAAATCTTGTCAAGAAATTGCAATGTGTGGTGAGGGCTAGAGAATAGGGAGAAAGGGAGAGCACATTACCCGAAGACATGGTCCTCCATGATCAAGAGAGCAAGAAGAACACTAGGTAGGGCTTGAAACACAAAAACTCCAAAATTTCCCAAAATAGCTTGAGAGGGACCAAATCCTTTGGTGGAGTTGTTCCAAGGGGCCCGATCTATGGTTTGGTGGAGTTTGGGAGGATTCTTGTGGTGGGAAGGCCCTCGAACGTGGTGGAGGTGGTGGAGGCGGCGGCCATGGAGGTTTGGGAGTTGGGGGTAATGAGGAAGAAGACCCCAAGGGGTATCCTCTCCCACACATATCAGGCCGCACGGCCGGTCGGGCGCCCGGTCGACCGGACCTGGCGCCGGCTAGTCCGGCCCAGGGGCCGGTCCAACCGGGCCAGAGACCGGCCAGGGACTAACTGCCCAGTTTTGTCTCGTTTTTGCCTCATTTTGCCCCTATGCTTTGTGTAAATGTGTGTGAATGCTCAGATGATGACATGTACATATAGATAGATAGATGATGATGAGATGAGCATAGACATGGGGTTGGAAACACAAAGTTCTCTAGGCATACCCATTGGAGAGAAAATCCAAACAAGATGTAAATAGCAACAATGGGCATGATTCGAAATATATATCAAGAATCATAAGTCATTTTGAAATGAATTTTGCAATAAGATCATTTGGCCTTATATAGTCAAATCAAGTTGTAATGAAGGCTCAATGAGGGGCGGGGGATTACTCCCCCTATTTGAAAGCGCAAATGTCATGAGACCTCGAAGAGACATGCTTGGGTCCATATAATGACATTGGGTCTATTTATGTTGCACACATAGGTATGCATCATACCAAGACATGGTAGGATGACTATCCCCATATGTGCTATGCCTCTAAGCTAGATAGCAAGATAAATGCAAGAATATAGTGCAAGAAGTTAATCAATCCAAGTTTTTAGGATCAAGAATACCAAGTTCTCCTCTCAAGTAAACAAAGCGGGCTTCATCCAAAGGCTTAGTGAAAATATCCGCCAATTGGTAGGTTGTTCCCACATGAATGAGATCAATATCCTTATTGGCAACATGATCACGTAGGAAGTGATGGCGAATGTCAATATGCTTGGTGCGACAATGTTGAACCGGGTTATTGGCGATCTTAATTGCACTTTCATTGTCACAAAGAAGAGGCACTGATGTCTACGGGAGCTTCTATTCTTGTAGACAGTGTTGGGCCTCCAAGAGCAGAGGTTTGTAGAACAGCAGCAAGTTTCCCTTAAGTGGATCACCCAAGGTTTATCGAACTCAGGGAGGAAGAGGTCAAAGATATCCCTCTCATGCAACCACCGCAACCACAAAGCAAGAAGTCTCTTGTGTCCCCAACACACCTAATAGGTGCACTAGTTCGGCGAAGAGATAGTGAAATACAGGTGGTATAAATAAGTATGAGCAGTGGCAACGGCACCATGAAAGTGCTTTGCCCAGGACAGTAAACTGTAGGATAACGTTGCATAGAAAACAAAAATTTTCCTACCGCGAACACGCAATCCAAGCCAAGATGCAATCTAGAAGACGGTAGCAAGGAGGGGGTATCGAGTCTCACCCTTGAAGAGATTCCAAAGCCTACAAGATGAGGCTCTTGTTGCTGCGGTAGACGTTCACTTGCCGCTTGCAAAAGCGCGTAGAAGATCTTGATCACGATCGATTCCGGCGCCACGAACGGGCAGCACCTCCGTACTCGGTCACACGTTCGGTTGTTGATGAAGACGACGTCCACCTCCCTGTTCCAGCGGGCAGCGGAAGTAGTAGCTCCTCTTGAATCCGACGAGCACGACGGCGTGGTGTCGGTGGCGGTGGAGACCCCCGGCGGAGCTTCGCTAAAGCTACGCGGAAGATAGGGAGGAGAGGGGGCGGCTGGGGTTTGGGAGGGGGTGGCCGGCCACTTCAAGGGGGGCGGCCAGCTTGTGGTCTTGGGGTGGCCGGCCCCCTCCCTTGGCCCCTCATTATATAGGTGGATCCCCAAGAGTTGGTGTCCAAGTTTCACTACAAGAAATGTGTTAACTAGTGACCTTCCTACAGTGACCACGTGTAAACTGGTCATAACTCTATGACCATTTTACACTAAATGGTTTTAAGGCGTTTGAGAAGGTCCAAAACCTAACTCATTACGACCATTTTAATCATAAAAGTCATAATTTCATTACTCTAAATGGTCATAGAGAAAATTATACGCCTTGGGGCCATATCTTTAGATGATCCCGACCAATTTCAATGGTCATGGCTACAAATTCGCCATGCTTTAAAATGGCTGGCTATCCAACGTGATATGCAGAC
This sequence comes from Lolium rigidum, assembly GCF_022539505.1. Lineage (NCBI taxonomy): Eukaryota > Viridiplantae > Streptophyta > Magnoliopsida > Poales > Poaceae > Lolium > Lolium rigidum. The sequence goes on from NC_061510.1 coordinate 369,363,486, forward strand.
CAACGAAATAAGTTTGTTCGTGTGAGTTGATAGTGCGAAAAAAATATGCATACCACGGTAGATTGAACCTTTTTTAACAGACTTCAAAGAAACATGCGGACTACCAATAATAAACCACATGTCCGTTTGTTAATCCGTGGAGTTATATTTAAATGATACCTCACGCTAAATGCTGAAATAAATTTACTAGTACTAGTACTAGTACTAGCTCTAGCTCTGTCCATAAATAGATGGGCAGCGCTAGGAATCGGCTCCCGAGAATTGGCTTTCCATCGGACCATTCATGGGCCGTTGGATTGGAAGCAAGCGGGTCGTCTGATCTATTGCAGTGATTCCTATTGGTTTCTTATCTTAGTTGACTGCTTCCTAATAACTGGGCCCTGCTTCCGTTGATTGCTGCTTCCTAATAACTCCTCCCGTAGGGATCGGCTTCCCATTCGTGTTTCTCATTGGATCCCTCCTAGGTAATGAGCTGGTTGTTTTTCTGTAGGGAAACGTGGCTCGCCATTAGTTAGTTACGATTGTACTTCTCTAGATTATTAGGAAACTAATTTTAGAAGTTATGATAACCAATATCTCTAGAAAATTCAGGTTCTACGCCATATACTATGCTTCTAATAAATCAAATTATATTTCCAAAGTTTAGCACTATTGCTTCCCTACCAAGAAAAACAAAGTTTCCTTATATGGCGAACTTTATTTCCGATGCGACCAAATTTTGATATGTACCGAGAATATCTTGCTTCGTTGGGACAATTGCTTTGCTTCCAAGACAACTGGTAATTGTTTCCTTATAACAATTGTTTTCAGGGTTGAAAAGATATCATTCGAACAGACTGGCAGTAATTTACGTCGAGTGAAAAATATATTTCTATTTGCTTCCAATATACTTGCAAATATGTGTTTCCATCAACACTGCTTCCAAAAAGTAGAATATAATTTGCTTCAAAAGAGAGCAGTGTTTGCTTCGATCCAATGAAACAAATACATGTTTTTAGAATCATTGCTTCGTACAGACAGAATCAAATTTGCATCTATATGAAACAGTATTTCGTTCTACAGATAACAAAATTTGTTTCCATATACAGTGATGGATCATCAGAAAGTTGTGGTACACGTCCCCGCGACTATTGAAGCACGCCCCGCTGTGACGACTCATACTTCAACATGGGCACCACTATGTAGATAAAATGTTTTCGAGCAGGAGCCTCAATGAGATCAAAGCAGCATCCACAAGCAGCAAGGACGGCACTGACAAAGAACAATGAGGGCTCATTGACAACCTCCAAGGCTCCAACCATCTCTTGTTTCTATAACAACATATAAAAGAGTTAGGAAGCATGGATTGCCATAAGCAAAACTGTGCAGCTATCACAATATATGATACTAACTGGAAGTATGGAGATGTCTGCTGCAAATTAAAATGGCAGAATGCAATACATTAGCAACCCGGGTGGTAAAGAAGGGAAGCAAGGATTATATGTGCCTTTAGAAAAATATAATGAACATACTGCTGAAACAGTATTGATCCACAATTGCGGGACTGCTGAAACAAATGTATACTAATTGGGAAGCATGGATAAAAAGAAGCATCAAATTCATGGTAATGAAGCCTAATAAGTACTATTTAGAAGCAGAGAAATTTGAAAAAATAAAACTATTACAATGTTGTTGTAAATTTGTGAGTATCCAATTAGCTTGGTAACAATCGATAATGGTTAGGAAGCATGTTCAAAAACATAAGCATAGATGTCATGGTTTGTTTTTCAGAAAATGGCAGCTCCATTAGAAGGAGAAAAGGTCTGTTACAGGATTAAATACAATTCATGTCTTTGACAGCCTAAAAGACAGCTTGGGGCAATTAGCCACCATCATTGTTTACAACTCGCACCATCTGGCTTTGACGTCTGACCTGATGCTTGCCCAAGCAGAGCACGCATCAGAATAGCAATTTTCAAAAACAGTTGTGTAAGCACACAAATTGCATCACAACAACCACTAGTTCTACGAAGAAGCACCTGAAATTCTTTTCACAAATACCTATGACATTGCAAAGGAATACATGGATTTAATCTTAGAAAAAATGGACAGGTTGGAACCAATGTCAGTTTGAGTTACCATATCGATCGTGAGGGACTGGCGGAAGCAGACTCCAGCCAGCTACATAGACCAGAGTATAGCCCAATCGGCCAGGTTGAGCCGCCTCCGGCACCTAGTTCCGCCGACCGCGGGCCGCTGGTCAGTTCTGCCATGGCGATCTCTCCCCGCAGCGAAGCGACATGCGTGCCGGCACACGAGATGGAGGTGGAGGGCAGGTCCAGATGGAAATAGAGCAAGGCGAGGCAGGGCAGCGGAGGAAGCAGAGGCCTGGCGGGGCGGCGCGGCTCGGCATGGATGCAGATATGGCAGGTGATGCGGGAGAGGAGATGGAGTTGCCGCTTTTCGCTCGATTTAGGGAGAGGCGTTCTCTGCGCAATTAGGGGGTGCTAATCTGGTGCAAATGTAAGCGTCCGATTTAGACGAAATTGACGGCATCCGGGACGTCCGATAATTTGCTCGCAATCGGATCCTGATAGTTAGTGTTTACCTAAATAGATGCCAAAAATCTATCTAAAGTTGAATGTATCTAGACATAATTTAGTGTATAGATACATCCGAATTTAAATAATCCTTTGGCATCTATTTATGGACGGAGGGAATACTAGATTTTCTGAAGCAATAAGCCACCCAAATACGAAAAATGAGCGCGGAGGGGATTTTTGCGTCACACGGCGGGATATCTGCGCGCGATATCCAAAGTTTCAGATCCACAAGGCGGGGTACCTGCGCGCGGGACGTAACCCTAAAAGTCCATACCCCTCCGCCTCTGCCGTGCGCCGCCGCCAATCTTCCGACCTCCCCCATCGTTCCGTCAACCTCCGAGCCTCACATCGGCCAGATCCGTCCGCAACAACCTCTTCTTCTATCTCCCCTCGTTCGTGCCGGTCGGATCTCGCGACCTCAAGATGCCCCAGGTTGCGCCTGACGCCGACGGCTTCATCAGGCTCGCCGAGTTCGTGGCGCTGAACGCTACCGTTGACGGGGAAGACGCCGCCGTCGTGGAGGACCTGCGGCTCGCCTTTCGGTCCTTAGACGTCGACGGCAGCGGTGCCATGTCCTCCACCGAGCTTGCACACGTCCTCCACTGCCTCGGGTAGAAGGCCACCAAGAACTGCGCCGGACTCATACGGACACATATCCTTGATCCTTCGAGGACTTCATGGTCATAGTGGCCTGATGCTGCACCGTTTTTGCCAGATCTGAGGTACCTTGTTCTATTCCAGATATGGCTTGATGCTTGCGATTTGTTCTGATACAGTGGTGAGTGTCGCATTGTGATGGATGTTTCTGTTTGATGTTGTTTCTGCAGGCTGCAGTGAGGGGTTCTGCAAGTGAAGCACCACAACGTCAAGCAGAGTAGCAGACATCCGTCGGGAATTTCCATGAAAGGTTTAATTCAGGCATCAGGGCAATTGTTAGTTCAACGATTGTTAATTCGGCACATGTATATATGAACATGAGCAGCGACACCATCTCTGCACTCCTGTAGAATCAGGTTCGGTTCAGGGCCTTTATTGTGCAGCTAGAAATCCACAGTATATCCATCTTTTATTTCAGCAAAGGTTCTTTGGGGATTTGTGGCTAGTTCTAGTTGTATTCTATCAATGAAATCTTAGTACTTCCCCAGAGAAATTATCTGCTAGCATATGAGCTTAGTTGGCATTTAACAAGTTTACACGATCATCTCCAAAGAAAATGTAGTAAACACATATTCTGAACATTGAGACTGCAGCTTTGCTTTTCATTGCTATGTATGTCTATGCTTGCTTGCTTTCAAATCTAACGGAAGCCAATTATTGTTGGACAAATAATCGCTAAATTTAAGCTTTTTATTCAAAACTCATCAACACATATTCAGAGAAGTGTATGTAGTTTAGTATCACAAATTAGCTACCCTTGTGGACCTTCATATGAAGGCCAAACAGCAATCGATGTTGCGACTTCGTACATGCAAATTTAGTTTACCCTACCGTTGCTTGGTTTGCTACTGATGTGGCTAAAAAAGATGAGTAATTTGTCAAGATATTGTTGAAGGCTATTGTTTACATTGCCAAGTTCAGTAATTTGCTAATTGTTCTAGAATCACCACCTTCCTGTTTCCGACTCTGGTATAAGCTATATTGTCAACAATTCAACATAAGTGGTCTTTGTGTTGTTATATTAGGAAAATGCTAGGAATAGGGAAAACAATGGTATACGATGCATATATTTATAATATTATAATTTATGAAAACAATGTCATGTTACAGCATGAGTTTTAGTCTGTATGATCATGTATGTTAGCTACTTAGGTATAAAGCTATTCATCAGGAGATGGTTTAATTCTTACAGCAACAAGTTTTTCCGCTGATTCGTCCTCATTGGTTTGCAGGGCCAAAATTTTGGGAAGATACATTTATTTTTGAAGTCAAAATGGAAATAGTTTGTGCAAGGAGCAGGCATAAGCTTCTTTACTCATTGCTTAATCCGGAAAAAGTGCATTCAGCTATTTCATGAGTGCCATCTAGTAGAGATGGCTTATCAGTATTGAAAATGAACATGCAATCCCATGCCTTCTCAACGCTATCTGTTATGTTTCAGGTTGTGCATCCGCTGCTTAGTTCAACTTGCCTCCACCACACCTCCCAGGCCATTCTCTCGTGCCCTCTCTTGGATTCTCTCCCAGATCCATGCAAATACAAAATACTAGAAGCTGCCTTGATTTATTCATTCCTTCACTTCATAAACCATATCTTTCCTCCAACGTTTCTACCATGTTGGCCTATTGAAACTAGTATCCCACTACATAATCTGATACCTTGTTGTCTTGTAAAGGCTGGGCAATGAAATTTTGTATTGTCTGAATTGTACACTAACAGATTAACTGTTGTAAAGTCATGGTTCAAATTTCTTGATGCTGTTGGGTTCTGTTATCTGAATATTATGTGTTGAACATGATCCTACTTGGTTTGTCCTGCTTTTAAATTGCGTGTTCTGAACCATCTGAAACTAATAATGCTAGTTTGTACTAAGGTTTTGTGTTTGATTTAGAAGCCAGGTAATGAAAACTGTGTATCCTCTAAAAAAGTATTGTATGTTCCGTGTTCTAAAGCCTGTGTGATTGATAGTACAGTTAATTAAACAGTTGGTTTTCCTACCATGATTTGGCACTGACCTAATACTTACTGTTTGTGTTTATTTCAGAGATGTCTGTTTTCCCTGGTTTCAGAAGAAAAAAACCGCACAAGTTCCAGTGCCTGACACTAAGATGAAGATCAGCTGCGCATGTCTAGACACAATAAGTTGAGACACAAGTGCATCGTGAGGTAACAGAACAACCAAGTCCCCTCCAGTCGGTCCATCAACATATTGCAATTATCTGGTTGCTTTATCACCTTACGATGTACCATTATTGCTGGTACTTAATTATCTGGTGATACTATTTTTTTACCCAGCTGGTGGTGCGCATGGAACAACACCGTTAGGTCCTCCTGGCAATACAACGACTGTTGCAACAGGAGGCCTTGGAGCGATGGGTTCAGCAGATTTTGCAAGAAATGCATCTTTTTTTGTTGCTGATTCTGTGTTAAATCCGATGAAGTTGTAAAGTAATGAATGCTCCTTGCACACATGCTGTTGTTTAACAGTAAAAAAAAGTGTTTCTATGTACATCCTGCTGTTGTGTATATTTGATGGAATCAGGAATTGCATCATATATTTGATAGCAATATTTATTGGCTGCTGTTGAAACATGAAAAATTAAAATTTGTGGAGCAAAAACAATCAGAAGCTCACCTGAACCAGATAATTTTCGGGCTTGAAAATGTTATGGCAAAATTGTATTAAACGGACTGAAATGTTGGGCTTGGCCCACGTAGCTGACCAGAATTGGTGAAGAAAACTATGATAAATGGGCTAGCTGATCACAATAGAAAACCATGATGAATGGCCAGATTTTTTGGGCTCGGCCCATGTAGACGCTATAATTGGACTGGGCTGATTTGGATTCACGACCATTTGGTTTGGTCACATATCTGCCACGTAGGATTTGCCACGTTGGATCTGATGTGGACAGACAGGCTAGCCTATGACTAAAATTTTGGTCGTAGAATCTACGACCATCACTTTTGGTCGTAATCCTCCACGACCATTTAAATAAAAAGGTCGTTGTGCGCCGTCAGTGACGCTCAACTGGCGACTAATATTTATTGGTCATGGCGTGGTCATAGATGGCGCACAATGACCTTCTGGTGACCAATATGGAGGGTCGTACGTCCCCATATTTCTTGTAGTGTCTTCGAATAAGACCCGAACCAAAAACCTTCCATAGGA
>NC_061510.1:369369996-369417911 GCF_022539505.1 Lolium rigidum
ACCAGCCGGTCGAGCGATCCCGGGCGTCGGTTGGCTCGATGCGCGGGCCCCGGCCGGGAGTGGGCCGGGCTGGCGAGCGCCGCAGCTCGGAGCCGGACGGTGTGGGCGTCGAGGCTCGGAGTCTTGCTCCTGGTTCCGGCTCGGTGGGGCCCGGGCTGCGGCTGCTGCCTCCGCTGTCGCGGGTGGCTCGGCCGGCTTGAGGTCGCGTGCGTGGCGCGGGAATCGTTGCGCCGGCTTGGTGCTGGGGAGGTGGACTCGGCCGTGTCCCTGGCGTTGCCTGCGGCACCACGAGCGTGAGAAGCTCTAGGGTCTTGAGCGTACCTGGGGTCTTTCGACTGCCGGTTGGCAGCCTTTAGCAACTCAGTCACCCGCGTAGTATGGCGGCGTAACTCTTCGCCTTCGAGGCGGTGCAGCTCCTCCGCGGCGGCTTGCGCGGCGAGCATGTTCTTGTCGGGGGTGTTGTAGATGGGCAGCTCCATTGACGGAGCCGGCTCGTCCGCGCCGTCGCGGTCGATCTCGGCGCCTAGGTCGCGGCCTCTGCGGCGGATCTGGCCGGCTCGGCTGGGGTTGTCGCCGCCTGGGGTGAGGCCGTGGGCGCGGTTGTACTCGCGCTGGGTGATGTCCCATTGGCGCTTAGCAGCAGCCAGCTCCTCAGTCTGCTTGATGAGGAGCACGCGGTGCGCCTCCAGGTCTGCCTCGATGGCGGCGGCGTCGGCGCCGGCGCCGGTAGTGAGCGGAGTGCTCAGCTTTGCCCGGACTTGCTCCAGCCGGGATGGTGGTGGTGGCGGCTTTGCGCCTGATGCGGATGCGTGCCCGCCGACGTGGCGCTCCAGGTCGGGGCCGCGAACGCGCGTGGACTTGGAGGGGAGTTCCTCGCCAGCCATCATGACTTGCACGACGGCGGGGCTGGCGGGAGCGCTCGCTGCCGGCTCGCGGAGGGGGCTAGCGCAGCGCAGCACCTGCCGCGGGTAGCGCGGCGGTGCGACGGTGGCGACGTAGACGTCGTGGCCGCCGAAGGAGATGACGCTTGCCGCCGAGCTGGGAAGGGCCGGTCGGCGGCAGCCCAGCGTTGTCGGCGACGCGGTCGAGGAGCCGAATCTCCAGATCAAGCCTGAAGCGACTCGCTCGCCGGTGGTGATGGTGAGGCCCGTCCGGATGAAGATACCGGCCGAGGATGCTGAAGGCCCCACGGTGGGCGCCAAATGTCGTGGTATCGTCACGGCATATGCCATAGGGTGGCTAATCGAAGGTGGTTCCTGAGAGATCTCACGGCGGTATCCGGAAGCGGGTATGGGCACGAGCGACACGGCGACGTACCCAGGTTCGAGGCCCTCCTGTGGAGGTAAAACCTCTACTCCTGCTAGAGTGTATATGATATCACACAGTACAATGGTGCTCCTAGAGCTGTGTCCGGCTGCTCCTGGGAGGCTAAGGGAGACGATGGTCTCTCTCACAGGGCAGCGCTAAGGGTGGAATGGATTGAGAATGATCGATCCCCTACACGAGAGGGGGTAGTGCGGCTTATATAGGCACCGGCACTTTACATATAAGACCCTATAGTTTACTGGCCGGCTTGGCCGGCTCCGGCTTCCGCTCCTTCCCGAGGCAGTGACGTCAGGAGCCGTTGAGGCGTAGTGGCCCGTCCCATCCGGCTGCCCAGGTCAGCGGTATGGAGAGGAGGTGTCCCTGTCGCCGTCAGCCACTGTAGCCAGTACGGATCGTCGTTAGCCATGATGGCCTGTCCGGCGCGTGGCACTGTTGCTCCACAGTGCCCCGCGCTTTCGGAAGATGAAGTCGGCGTGGACTTTGGGAACCCGGATCACCAACCCGGTTCCTTCTAGTGCAAGACTCGCCAGCCTCGAGTCGGTCGAGGTACTAGACCCCCGTCGGATATGGCTTGTAGAAGCCGGCCCGGCTACAGCATTGGCGGCCGTAGCCGGGCCGACTAGGACCTAGAGCCGGCCGGCTTCCGGACCAGCCGGCCACGGCGCCAGCCGGCTGCTCCTCAGCCGGCCTTTGCCGCGAGCCGGCCAGTGGCCAGCCGGCTGCTCCGCGTCCATTGCCCTACCCGGGGTCTTCCCCCCGACAGTAGGGGACTTCAGGGTGACTCCGGCTCCTGAGCCTTGATGCTTCTTGGATCCATCGAAGTGCATGACCCATGTTTCTGGTTCCGGCTCCAGATTTGCATCCGGAGCTTCTGTCCAATCTGCAACGAAATCTGCCAAGACTTGGGATTTAACCGCAGTCCTAGGCTTGTAAGTGATGTCGAAGGCGGATAGTTCGATGCCCCATTTTGCCGTACGTCCTGTTGCGTCAGCGTTGTTGAGAATCGTCGATAGCGGAGCCTTGCTCACGACTGTTACTGGGTGCTCTTGGAAGTAATGTCTCAGCTTACGGCTGCCTAGGAACACTCCATAAGCTAGCTTCTGAAAGTGAGGGTATCTTTGCTTTGACTCCGTCAGTACCTCGCTAATGTAATAGACTGGTCTTTGGACGTCATATTCATGACCTTCTTCCTTTCGCTCCACCACGATGACGAGACTGATGACTTTGTTGGTAGCTGCCAGGTAAAGGAGCATTGGCTCTGACTCTCTTTGGGGCTGCCAAGATAGGTGGGGAGGTGAGTATGTCCTTCAACCCCCGAAGAGCTGCGTCAGCTGCGTCGTCCCAGACGAATTTGTCTGTTTTCTTTAGCAGCTTGTACAGAGGTAGCGCCTTCTCGCCAAGACGACTAACAAACCTACTGATTGCTGCGACGCAACCAGTTAGTCGTTGCACATCTTTGAGACAAGTTGGCCGTTTGATACACAGGATTGCCTTGATTTTTTCCGGGTTAACCTCAATGCCTCTGTGAGAGACTATGAAGCCAAGGAGTTTTCCGGCTGGCACGCCAAAGACGCACTTCAGCGGATTTAACATCATCTTGTACCTGCGGAGATTGTCGAAGGTTTCTGTGAGGTCGCTGATCAAGTCGGATCCTTTCCGGGTCATGACCGCGATGTCGTTGACGTAAGCGTGCACGTTCCGGCCGATTTGGTCCTTCAAGCACCGCTGCATCGTACGTTGGTAGGTGGCACCTGCATTTTTCAAACCAAAGGGCATGGTGACATAGCAGTAAGTGCCGAAGGGGGTGATGAACGAAGTCGCCTTTTGGTCAGACTCCTTCATCCGGATCGATGATACCCGGAATACGCATCAAGAAAACACGAAGTTCCGCCCCCGCCGTCGAATCAATGACTTCGTCAATGCGCGGCAAGGGGAACGGATCCTTCGGGCAATGCTTGTTCAAGCCGGAGTAATCGATGCACATTCTTAGTATTTCAGTGTTCTTTTTGGGTACAAGGACGGGATTTGCGACCCAATCGGTGTGGATAACTTCTATTACAAAACCTGCCTCTAGTAACTTTGCTAATTCCATTCCTATGGCGCGGCGCTTCTTATCTCCAAAGCGTCGCATAGCTTGCTTCACGGTTTAGCCCCCGGGTTTATATTGAGGTAGTGCTCGGCGAGTTCCCTTGGTACTCCGGACATGTCAGAAGGCTGCCATGCGAAGATATCCATGTTAGCGCGGAGGAACTCGACGAGCGCGCCTTCCTATTTGGGGTCCATGTTGGCTCCGATTGAGACCTGCTTGGAATCGTCGCCTTCCTTGAAGTTGACTTTCTTGGTCTCTATCGCGGCCCTGAAGGAGTTTTTCTGTTCTGAGATCTGCTTCTTGGTGGTCTGCATTTCAGTCGGATCCACCGCGGCTCTGTAGCCTTTCAGTTCTTCCCCAGATATTACAGACTCTGCGAAGGCGGCACTCATGAGCCTTTTTGTAGTCTCCGGATACGGTAATCATACCCTTAGGACCCGGAATCTTCAGCTTGTTGTAGATGTAGCACGCTCTCGCGTGGAACTTGTGGTAGGTGGGCCTGCCGAAGATGACGTGGTAGGAGCTCTTGAAGGGCGCAACTTCAAACGTGATCTTTTCTTCGCGGAAATTGTGAACGTCGCCGAAGGCCACGGGAAGTGTGATGCTGCCGAGGGAATTCGCCTTCTTACCGGAACCACGCCATGAAACTCAGTTGTGCTGTGTTTGAGCTGTTCCTTGGTGAGGTTCATCCGCTCTAGAGTCTCCAGGTACATGATGTTCAAGCTGGCTCCACCATCCATGAGGCACTTGGAGAAGTCATACCCGTCTATGCGGGGACTTACAACCAAGGCGTAGCACTCTTTTGGCACAATGACAGGGTGATCCTCCCTGTCAAATGTGCACGGGACTTCCGACCACCTGACATACTGCGGCACAGCCGGAACTGTGGCGTTCAGGATCCGGGTAGCTGACTTGGTAGCGCAGACTGTTGGGGTTCCAAGGAAAGTCTGGTAAGCCCCCACGCTCTTTCTCTCGAATGGGTTGGATTTACCTGCGGACCCTGCCTTGGGATCCGGCGAGTTATCACCTCATCCATTGCCTCGGAACTGTCCTCCTCTTTGTCTTTGTTCTTGCCCTTGCCTCCTTTGCCGCGAGGGCGGTGCTTCCGGGCTCGCTTGTATCCTGCTTCCGGGTCGTTTTTCAGATCGTTGACCCACTTGCAGTTGCGGTTAGTGTGAGTGGACTTCCCTGTAACCGGATCCAGGTGGGCCAGGCAGGGCATGTCTCTGTACTCCTCGTAGGTTTGCGGGGCGCGGGATCCGCCAGCTGTGACCTCAGTGCCGTGCTGCTGACCCCTGCCGGCTCCGCCTCCACGGCCGCGTCCTCTTCCACCTCCTGAACCTCCGCGTTGGAACGCCATGGCGACCATCTCGGATCCGCCACTTTTCTGGTCATCAGGTGGGTTTTTGCGTTTATGGCCGCTGGTGTTACCGTTGTCACGGTTCTTCTTTTGCTAGTGCAGGGGAATTGCCGTCGCTGCCAGATCTCCGCATGCGTCGTCATCGGCGGCAGTGTGATCGCTGGCGATGGTGATCATGTCATCCAACGTCAGTTTGTTTGCATTGACCAAGCAAGTTAGCTTGTGTCGCAACAATCCTCCTCGCTGCAAGCCCCCAATGAAAGCGTGCATTGCTGTGCGGTTGTCGACGTTCTCGCACTCATTTCTGCATGCCAACCATCGGGTGAGGAAATTCCTCGATGTTTCACCCTTCTTCTGGATACATGCTCGCGAGTCGCTTGTTGTGGTAGGTCTCTTGTAGGTGCCCCCGAAGTGTTTCTCGAAAGCGTTCTTCAGGTCAAACCAGCAAAAGATGGAATTCTTCTCGAGGTCGCCGAGCCGGATCCGGGCTGGACCTACAAGGTACAAGCCGAAGCATGCGGAGGCGATATTAGGGGTTCCTCCGGCGAAGGTTACAACATTATAGTAATCCTCAATCCAGGTATCCGGCCTTTCCGTGCCATCATAGTTCTTCAGATTTCCGGGTAGCTTGAGATTCATCCTTGGCTTTGGTTCCTCTCGAATCATCCTGCCAAAGCATTTTGGGCCAATGTAGTCAGATCTTTACTCATTGAGGCGTTCTCGGGCGTCGCGTGGGCCGCCGCCTGGGGTTTTTGAGCGGGAGCGGGATCTTCGGCCACCGCCTCCGCCTCCGCCTCCGCCGCTGGGTGGCGCTGAAGGGGACCTGCGAGGGGGCCTGTAAGATTTTTTGCTTCCGCCTTCGGAATCCCGGCGGTCTTCACGAGGCTCGCTCCGGCTTCGGTGGCTACCTTCACCTTGGTGATAGTCTCCTCCGTCGTTCCGGCTCCTGCGAGGCTCTGGCTCACGTTCCGCGTTCCGGCTCCTCCTGGGCTCCAGCTCGCGATCATTGTTCCGGCTCCTTCTGGGCTCGGGCTCATGATCGTTGTTATGGTTCCGACGTGGTTCCGGCGTGCGCGCCCTGGTCCTTGGCGGCGGCATATTATCGCGGATGTTAATTCCACCAGCCCCATGGGGCCTGGTGTTTCCGGCTGGACTGCGGCGGCGAGGTGGCGGGGGACGTGGGTACCGTTAGGCGGAGGTGACGGATCCGGTACTTGTTCCTACCGAGTGTACATTGCATCCTTTCCCTTCTTTGGGTCCGACGGAGGCGTCTTCGACGGCACGGGGATTGGGTTCGGGTGCTCCCTTGCTTTTCTTCTGCGCTCCGTGGATCCGGTGCGCGATTCATCATCAGGGTGGCGATTGATACGGGCGTCCTTCTGCGCGGTGGATACACAGAGATCCGGATTGGATTCCAACCTGCGCGAAGTATTGGCCTTACTCTGCTGCTGCATTGCAGAAGCAACGAGCTTGCGGACGTAATCGATATCAATTTCCTCGTCCTTTTTGTTCAGGATTTCCGCCGCTTTCTGCATGTTATCCTTTGGAGTTGCGAGCGGCTGCTGTTCGACAGGGGTTGCGAAGTTGATCCTGCGGGGAGGGATTGCTTCTCTGACGATTCTATTGGCCTCCGCCTGTGCGTAGGTCATTTTCACCTCCCACTCTTTTCTCATACTCTTGACTTGCTCGAGTGTTGCGGTGATTTCGCGATCCTGTCTTTCGAAGCGATCCATGATATGCGCGGCTTCTTCCCTCTCATCCAATATAGCAGCTGCGGTATTGGCGAACTTCTTGGCTGTAGCCAGCATTTCCTTTCTGGTGGCCTCTAAAGCCTCCGGATCTGCGGCGTCGCCAGGGGTTATTGGCTTGTTGAGGACGTCCGACTTTGCGACCAAATCCATGCGTGCTTGTGCAACTATTTCCTCCGGAGACAGGACATCCTCCAATGGACGTTCCCGATCTAACGGAGATCCGGCATTAGATGGTCCTGGGTCGGAGGTGGTGTTTTCATCTTCGCGTTCCTGCTGTTCCAGCCGTGCTACGGTTGCGAGAACCTGCATAGGCTGGGCGGAATCGACCTCGGGTTGCTCACCACCTCCGAGCTCTTCTATCTTGCGATTGAACTCTTCCGTGTCCATAGAGGAGGAATCATCGGAAGTTGGGCTCGGAGTTGCCCGGAATCGACTCTTCACCCGGGGCGTCGCTTTCTCCGACAGCCTCTTGCTGATCCGGAGCGCCGTCGTTCTCCGGTACCTCAACCTGCACGGGACCAGCTCCGACTTCTTGAGGGGCGGCTCCTGCGGTATGGGCTATGAAGTGTACGAAGTGACACCTTTACTTCTCTAACACCTGGGAGACCCAGGCGGATCTGCATTGGTCTTCCACCGTTATTTCCTGCTCAGGGGCGGATTGGGTGGGTTTTGATTTTTCAGATCTAAGGCGGAATCCTCCTTAGGAAGTTCCTGCGACTCAGATCGGATCTTCGCGACTGCGTCCTGCTCAGCGGCGGTCGCGTCGGCGTTACTTACCAGTGGGTTTCCGTTGGAATCGACGGTTTCCCCGATGAAGATGTGTATGCCGCCAACTGGGACGATGGAGAGCTTGACGGGGTCGGTTTTAGCCGGAATCCAGCACTCATCCGGAGGGACGATCGGCAGATTTCCGGCGTAAAGGACACGCCCCACAGCGATGGTGTCGTCGAAGCTTCCGATGGCGGAACCCTCCCGGTTCCGGCCTCCAGACGCCGCAGGCCCCACGGTGGGCGCCAACTGTCGTTGCCTAATCGACGGTGCCTCGGAGGAGGGATCCTCACGAGGGGGAAAAGAAGTAGGGGCCATAGGGCGGAGTGCACACGGGATGGTGGTACGCGAGTTACCCAGCTTCGGAACACATGCACGATGACAGGGCCTACTGCTGCTTGTCTGGAATTATCTGGGCGCTTTCGCGTTGTTACAATGAGTTGTTGTTGTGCCTCTAGGGCTCCCGGGATCCGGCTTATATAGACGCACGGATCTAGGATTTACATGGAGAGTCCTAGCCGGAATACAAGTTACCTAACTACGGTACAATATCTTGCCGTGTACGTCAAGGATCCGCCTTCCTTCTAGGCCGTGCCGGATCCGGATACTTTATGGGCTTCCACGGATCCGGCCTCCTTCGTAGGTCGGTTGAGATCCGGCTCCTCGTTCCTGGGCTGGACTTCATCCTTCATGATCAACAGCAACCATCGGGCCGCCCGATGGGCCACATGCCACCATCACCGTCTGTGGGCCACCCGGGCTTGCCGGATCTAGGCCATGTCGTTGATATACCCATAAAGTATACCCACAACAATCACGATTCCTCCGTCTGGTCCGAGGATGACAAGGCCTTGACCGACGGAGAAGACGACCTCCAGTTCCTCGCCGATGGGGAGCTGGAGGCGGAGAGCGAGGATGACTCCTTCTCCTGGGATGACTTCACCTCCTCCGACGAGGAGGAGAAAGAGGAGGATGGCACCTCCTCCGACGAGCCGCCGGCGAAGCGCTTCCGCACCGGGTCGGACGACGACGATGACGACGACGACGACGAGGAGGAAGAGGCCCCTGCCGAGGGCTACGGCAGCAGCGACGAGGAGCTCGCCGGTAGCAGCGCCGACGGCAGCCACGACAGCGCCGACGAGGACAGCAACGGCCCTTAGACTAGGACTACTAGCATAGGACTAGTAGCAATCGGCTCTTCTTTTGTTCTTCTTGTCTTGAGCAATCGGCTCTTCTCTGTAAAAATTCCCTTTAGTAATGAAGAAAATGTTTCTATGTCAATTTCGCTTTCATATCAATTTTGCCGATTTTCAAAGCAAGTCAACGCAAAGAGAGCCGATGGCAGCGCATCGGCCTTCACCACAACACGCGAGTAAGGCCAAATCAGTTGCCCATTCAAACGGTAACCTGCAACCCTTATCTGAAAGAGCAAACTCAGATCCCCAAATCACCGCTCGAACAGACTCAAGTTACAGTCACGCGACTCCCAGATCTCGATCGCGCAGACCCAACTCCACAGCGAATCCGATGGCGGAATCATCCAACACCAACACTACGGTCTCTGGCCTGAAGGTAATCCTCAACCGCTCCTCGCTACCCGAGCACAGTGTTAGAATTAACAGCAAACACCTGAATTAATGTCTCATTCCGTCATTAATTTTTAGGTCTCCGACATTTTACTGCCGCATCCTTCTCTTCCAAATTCTCTCTGTCTTGGCCCTCGTTCTACCGAGAGTCCCGCCCATTTGATTTCATGCGAGGCCAATAGGATTCCCTTCGTGAACCAGAATTTAGATCTAACTTCTTGGGTCGACTGCTTACGAGCCTGGCCTAATCCTCCCGAAGATTAGGTTTCATGGTATAACAGAATATCCAAAACCCACCAAGCCACCTGGGAAACCACAGGAATAGCCGATGCTTTAGCTTTATCACTGTCTCCACTTGAGAAGCATGAAAACCTTCTGAAAACCATCGGCTAATTTTGGTCTGATGCTTTGAATTGCTTCATGTTTGGCCATGGCCCCATGACACCAACCCTACTAGACGTGGCCATGATCACTGGTCTAGACATTGCATCCCCAAGCCCCTCTGCTTTTATGCTGCCAATGGTCCCTTTCACACTTTCTTCCAAAACAGAGTGCACGAACTGGGGTGCTTATCTTCGGCGCCACATGAAAAAGAAAGGCCCTGTAACAGAGAAAGAACACACGGCCTTCCTGAATTTCTGGTTGGAACACTTCATATTCTGTGGCCCTTAACTCGCTCCAACCAAAAACTATCTCTCCTTGGCCTATGAACTTGCCAGAGGCACACATCTGGGCATTGGCAAACTGTTCCTTGGAGAGGTCTATCGATATCTCCAACTAATGTCTGTCAAACTGTTTTCCCAAAAGACAGTCAAAACAGGAGGTCCCTGGTGGTTTATTCAACTATGGGCTCAACTGTATTTCCAGAACCATGTCCCAAACTTTCCACCTTTGGCCACTTGCACCTTTCCAGACATTAACGGGAAGCCAATCCGGCGCACTAACTACGGCCAAGCCTTATATAGCCTTCCAGGTAGTAGACTGACCCTCAAGGAAGCATCGGAGTGGTTCAAAATTTTCTACCAAGGCCTAGACAATCCTCTATTCTTTCCTTATACAGAGTCTGAAAATTTCGAAAATCCAGTCTCCTTCAGGCTAGACAGCTTTGCCGATGATGCCAGCAGTCGGCAAATGTATTCCATTATGATCCGACCCTGCTTCCTTCCAGTTGGCATGAGCACCTCAAATAGGATCATCAAACCTGGTTATGAGTCTTATCAGCCGGTCGTAGCAGCCCGGCAATTTGGTCTTGGGTAGGTGTCTCCCCATTTCTTCCTCCACCACTTAACAGAGAGCAGAGCTGATCTGCCCGATGTTCTTACGGGTCAGAGGTGTTACTCTTTCTTTGACACTCTAACCATCCCAATTCCTCACAACCTCTCTTTCACCTCATCAACTGATGGTTTTGAGACTTGGTGGCCAATGTGGAAGACTCATGCCTTTAGGAGAGCTGTGGGACCGTTCTTTGAAACAACTTGATGCTGAATATGATATCCCTGCAGAACAGGTACCACTACTCACGAACTATCTTGAAGTGGCTTCACAATGATTTCTTTCCTTTTATAATCCTGCTCTATCTTCTTTCAGCAACAAGACGGTCCAGAACCTGTACATGATGACGGCTCCCCTTTCAATTTCCTCCCACCAGCTCCGGTGGTCCTCTTCTGCAAAAACTCACCACCCTTGAAAAAGGTCGTGATGCGAGGCCAGCCGATTTCACCAAAATCGGCTCCCAAGAGCAGAGCATCTTCTAGGCCAGCTGCCCCCCGAGCCTCAGCTAAGGCGAGAACAGCAGTGAGGAAAGTAGCTGCCAGGAAGACCTTGAAGCGCAAAAACCCTACTCCAGCCCAAGAATGTTTGCACGTAAGCTGGTCCATGCCTTGGCTAATTTTATCTATCCTTCTAGGCTTCTGCAATATGCTTGTATTTCTTTTACAGACCTCTACTGAAGAAGACTCCAGCGAGGAGACACCATCCAGCCGAAGGGACTCGAGCTCGGGCAACTCTGGGAAAACCACCACACAGAGCCAGCCAGACTTGCCACCGTCGGCTCCCAAGAAAAGGTCAGCTCCTGAACCTGCTGCTTCCGAAGCTCCCATCAAAGCAGGGCAGGGCGGATTACGCACAAAGAGCCGATGTATCAAGAGAGCTCGCAAGGAACCGCAAACCTCTTCATCAAACCAGGAGATTTTGGATGTAATTACTCTCCATATTCTCCTTGGCTCATGTTTCATGCTAACCTGTTGCTGCTCTTAACGGCTAACTACTTTCTCTGCAGACTGATGCCACCTCCAGTGGGGAAGTCGAGGAAGTATTGATGCCATCCGCCACCCTAGACCTAGCAACTCCTGACAGTGTAGCTGACAAGGTTGCCACCTTGGCCAAGCCCTCAGCAGAAACACAAGAGCCGATCACCTCTTCATCGGCTGTTCCTCTGGTCTTAGGAGAGGTACACTCCCTTTCCTTAGCTCTGCCTTTCTCTTTCCTCGTATATCGACCTTGTTCTTGTTGTTTGTCAGGGTCATGACCTCTCAAGCTTACTAACGTTCGACCCTGAATCCATCGAACCAGCTCCATCTAAAGCAGGCGAAGAGCCAGGACCTAGCGCTACCCATGGTCAACTCCAGCATCTCAAGGCCCTGCTCTCCTCCTCAATTGAGACATTGGTTGAAAATCCTGACGAAGTGAAGAGCGTCCTTGAAGACGTCCAGTCTCATCTCCTAGTGACGTTGCAGGTGAAACTCTGGCCAGTCGTGACTCTGTCTGCCTACAGGTCAAGGGTGAGATTGGCTCGTCAGAGAATCGGTCTACGCCATGCCCAACTTCCGTTGAAAGCCAATATTGCAGACAAATGTCAGCGGCTTAATGAGAAGAAGGCAGTTTTGGATGCCAAAACTGACACCTCTGTCAGCACTGCTGAACTTGAGACCTTGCGAAAGGAGTTGGAGGACCTTGAAGAGAGGGTCCGGGCAACCAAACAGCTCATCCAAGATAAGGAAGCCCTAATTGCCCACTCCCACGAGGAAGCAGAAGGCCTCAGAGCTGAACTGAAGACTGATCTGGCTGAAATACGTGCCCTGAACAAGCAGCTGGTGACAGGCAAGGACGAAGATGATGAGGCCGAGATCGCCGAGGTGGATCGTGTCCGTGCTGACGCCCTCCATGCTCTCGAGGCATTCCTTCAGTAGAGCTTTTCTATGTACCCTGACAACTGCTCAATTGAGCTTGTACCTTTGCTTGTAACAGTTTATACCTCTAAAGTCGATGTCTATGCATCGGCTGTACTTTGCCTCCTGTTGTTTTGTATACATTTGTTTTTTTTATTACTTGGCCGATTTCATGTATCGGCCCCCATGTCTCACTGTCCATCATCCCATATACTTGGGAAATGTTTCTTGCGAAATTTCTTGCGATACTGGTCGTTCACAATCCCTGGGAACATACTTCATGGCCTTGTATCTTATCCGTTTAGGTGCCCCCCGAGCCGAATCTTTCAAGTAATTGAAGATATCGGCTTTCTAGTAATCCAGTTCCAGGAATTGTACCTGAACATCGGATCCACCTGCTAGCTCGATGTTGTGCTTTACTCTAGCTACGTGACATGCTTGAGGTGAGATTATTGCTTTTTATTTTTTGGGGCCGATCGCAGGGATCAGCCTTGCCACGTGCGTCGATTGGTGTTGCTCTTGCTACTCCGTCAGGCCGGTGGATAAGACCAGCCTCACCCCGTTTTTTGAAACCTCTATGCGATCACAGCCGTCCAAACTGATTCCAGAGAGCGGCTCTTGGTCTTCCGAGTCCCAAATATTCATGCCGGCTATGGAGACCTCGACCAAAATCATCTGCATGCACGACCTCCACTTCATCTCCATCCCACTGTATCAGGCATTGGTGCATTGTAGATGGAATGCAGCAGTTGCCGTGAATCCAATCCCTCCCTAGCAGGACAACGTAGGTGCTTTTGCTGTCGACGATGAAGAACGACGTAGGGATGGTCTTTCGCCGTATGGTTAGATCCACGTTCAGAACGCCTTGCGCTTCTGATGCTTGGCCGTTGAAATCGCTTAGTGTGACGTTAGTCTTGATCAGATCTTCATTAGAGCGTCGCAAACGCCGTAGCATGGAGTATGACATTATATTGACTGCCGCTCCCGTGTCAACCAACATCTTGTTGACAGGCTTCCCATTGATATAACCTTTTAGGTATAGGGCCTTCAAGTGCCTGTAGCTCCTCTCTCGTGGCTTTTCAAAGATAACTGGCCGTGGACCGCAGTCAAACTGTGCCACTGGCACTTCTTCAGTTCCTGGAGCATGAAACTCTGACGGGAGTATGAACACCATGTTTGTATCAGCCGATGTCTTTGCATCGGCTTTTGTCTGCTTGGGGCGCCATTCTTTCTTCTGTGGCCGCGCCTCCGTCTCCAATGTCTGCTGAATTTTCACGGCCAGATCGGGCCGTGCTTTCTTTAACGTGTACAGGTACTGCGCTTCGGCTTCCTCCAAGTTACGTAGCCGCTGAACCCTACGCTTCTGGGAATGACTGAGTCCATAAGGGCACCACCTTGGCCGGTGGTATCTATCTTCTTCTTCATCTTCTGACTCCTCGAAGTCTTCATCTCGAGATGACTCAGCTCGTCTGCTCTGAGATGGGAGAGGCCCTAGACGCTTGAACACTGAAACCTCACTTGTGTCCTTCCTCTGCCGTCTACATTCTGGGCAGTTGTCGATTGTAGGCAATCGGCTCATTCCTGAGTCCCAGCAGTGCTTAAATAAAGGACAATCCCAGTGCCTGTCCATGTCCTCCAGCTCTCTTGATCTCCCCTTGGCGCGGCGTTCATATCCTTCGTCGTCCCTGTCATGTCGACGATGTTTTCTGTTGTCCGCGTCTGACCGACGATATCTGTCGTCATCGACGTCGTACCGCTGGCGTCGGTCGTACTGGTACTCGTATTTGTTAAGGAGATGCGCGGAGAGGGGTCGTTGGTACCGCACGCTTCTCACCTCTTCCTCGGTGAGGTACTGTCTGTTATCATATTGGGGCCGGTCGCGTGGATCGGCCTCCTTCTTATCCTTGCCACGAGAGTGGCTGCTCTCCTCTTTATCTTTACCATGGCGGTCCATAGGCCCTACCATGTTGATATCGAAAGAGAAACCCAGTTGCCGCGTCGTGGAATGGTTGAGCTCCACCATGTTGACGCCAGGAAACGGTTGCATGTCCACTTTCATGGCAAGCCGACCAGAAGATTAATCGGCCTTGTTCTATCGCTATTTGAATCTGTCCACGCAACACTTTGCAGTCGTTGGTGGCGTGGGTGAACGTGTGATGCCATTTGCAGTATGGTCTCCCGTTCAACTCTTGCACCGTAGGGATTTTATGGCCTTCGGATAACTTCAGCTGTTTTTCCTTCAACGAAAAATCGAAAATCTGCTCAGCTTTGCTTATATCAAAGTCAAACCCTTTTGCAGGCCCTGGCTGTTTCACCCATTTGCAGGACACGGGTCCTGCCCCCCGAGCCCATTCAGCAACGGCAACTTCCTGATCTTCTGCAGATTCTTCAGCTTCTTCTGCCTCGACCAGGCCTATCGGGCGCTTGAACTCGTCTTGGTATAGTTCTGGGTGGCGCTGCTCATACAATGTCAGTTTCTGGACCAAATGCGCCAGTGAATTGTAGTCCACTTGGAAAGTCAGATCCTTGAGCGGCGCTGCGAGGCCTGCCACGGCCAGCTCGACTGCTTCTTTCTTAGTTAAACGAACCGAATAACATCGGTTCTTGACAGTTCTGAAACGCTGAATGTACTCAGACACCGTCTCTCCCCGCCTTTGCCGCACTCGCGTCGGATCGGCAATGCCGGCTTCGGTAGCTTCGAGTGATATTGTACATGAAACTGCTCTTCCGGTTGCTTCCATGTCCAAACCGAATCCGGTGGCAACGAGGTGTACCACCCAAAAGCTCGGACCCGTGAGCGATTGCGCAAAGAACCTTACACGTAGCGGGTCTGATGCTGAAACCATGCCCAACTGTGCCAAATATCGGCTCACATGCTCAATTGAGCTAGACCCTTCTGATCCACTGAACTTTGTGAAGTCAGGGAGCCGATACTTGGGTGGCAGCGGGTTCAGGTCGTATTCGTTGGGATACGGCTTGGAATAGCCGATTGTTCTCCTCTTTGGCAGGATACCAAACTGGTCTCTCAGGATTGCACTGATTTGATCCACGGTATGAGCTGCAGGGGCTGAGCTTTCATGACTCGTTCCAGTGGCATATTTAGCTAGCCACGCCTGTTTCTCAGCGTCCGCTCCGGAACTCCCTCCTGCTCCGAGTAATCCCTCCTGCAAGAATCCGGTTCGTGTGCGCCCGGTTGTTGCGGTCCGGCACGTATGTGCACACATATCCATGTGGGATCTCTTTGGGCGGCTCATACAGGAATTGGTAATCGCCAGGATCACCCCCAACCTTGTAGACGACGTATGCCGGTGAACCTTGTTGCTGTGGAGCTGCAAGCGCGAACGGCAGTAGCGGTCTGGTGTGGAACGGTACTTCTCCTTGGTGAGTCCCTAGGCTAGGTCCTGACGGAGAATACTGATGCTTCATGATCTCCTGAACCACACGAAGCGCAACACGCTCCAAAGCGTTCACCAGGCTCTCAGAATGACGATGTAGAGAATGAGCCACCATGTAATTGATTTCCTGGCGCAGGGCTCTAGTGCGCTCCTCCGAAGGAAGAGATAGATCTACTCCATCGAGCACACCTTCGGGTGTGAATCCTTTGAACCTAATGCCATGTGAACGGGTTTTCTCGAAAGAGCCGATGAGATCGGCTTCGAAGAGAGCCTTAAGCTCATCATACTTCTTCTTGTGCTCTTCAGGTAGATCTTCGTACTTGAGCGGTTCGTCCGACATCTCGACTGCGGATGTTGACGTGGTTGCTCGCGGATTGTCCCACCGGCGTGCCGAATGTATTGCCCGCCAAAACCCACCAGCCGAGCAGCCGACGAGCAACACGAAGAGCCGGGAGGCTTCCAAGACAGGCTGGTGGGCCCCGGTCCCTCGGTCGACGGCCCGCAATGCTCGGCACACGTCCCGGCGGTTGCAGGGCGTGCCACCGACCTATACCTGGTCAGGAAGGTGTTGGATCGCTTCGATTAGTTTCCTGCATGGTAGATACGTAAACATTAAATGAGCCTCGATCGGCTCTCAGGTTACCCTGCTCATCGGCTCACAGAGCCGATTGTCCCATGGTTCATGTTAGATCTTGCAATAACATGGGTGTCCTGCTTCATTAAAACTAAGCTAAATTGATCTACGACAGTTTAGGGTTTTCACCGTATAACCGGAACATCCTACACGTAGTTGAGCCTAGCAGATACGAAAGATGGTGGAAAACTAACCCTAAAAGAGGCCTAAAAACCAACGTAGAGTCGATTCCCGGAACATCCCTTCTAGGATCGGTAAGCCATACCTAGCGCACTACCGGATCGTTCAACCCATTTGCAAGGCCTAACCATACGGATATCAAACTAATCCTTGCAGAGCAAGGAGCAACTATAACAGATCAAATCTACTAAATAAAGATGAAGCAAGATGCCGCCCTTACACCTAAGATAGGTGTAAGGACGGCTAGACATCGAGGGGCAGCACAGCTAAGCAAGCATATCAGAAGAACAACGATGCAAGCCCCAAAACATCTACGATAAGTAGTGTTACTCGCCATCAACAAGGCTTCAGTACGAGTAACACCAGATAACGAATAAACCTGTACTGCCTAGATCGCAAGATGCGATCTAGGCAGACATGATGTTTACCCGAAGAAACCCTCGAAACAAGGGGTGGCGATGCGCCTAGATTGTGTTTGTTGTGAACGTGATCGTCCTCCTTTCTCAATAACCCTAGGTACATATTTATAGTCCGTAGACTTTCTATCTTTGGAATACACCTAATCGTGTACGAGCTAAACTCTATCTCTTAATTCTAAACTAAGATGCAATCTAATATAATATACAGATACACGGGCAATCTAGCCCAAATTCTTGTGCAAGGCCGCTTCAGAGACGCTCCACGTGTATATCCTCCAAGCCCATCTCAATTACGGCCCATCTCCTGATTTGGCCAAAATCCGGTGATAACAGACTCTCAGCAGAGATCAGACGCCCAAACGGCCGGGAAATGCAGCGGCGGCGGTGGGGTGGGAGGCGCGGGAAGGAAGGAGCGACGAGAAAAGAGGCGCGAACCAACGGTTTATGCAAATAGTCGCCGACATGTGGGAGCCCGCCTCGCTTTTCGTTGTGTCCGGCGTCCCCGGTGCGTCCCCTGTGGGACGGGGACGGGCTCGGGGCGCCGGACACCGTATTGGGCCGCGCCGGACAAAAATGGGCTTTGAGGGACGCGGCTGGAACGCATTTTTTGTCCGGCGCGCCCCAAATCCCTTTGGGGGATGCTTTGGCACTACTAGGAAATGCCTTACCACCGGCGACCTGAAATAGCTTACCGCCGGTGTTTTTGCATTCGCCGGCGATCACCTCGCCGGTGGTAATGCCTCATCGCCGGCGCCTTCCAATTCGCCGGTGGTAAGTGCCATTACCGCCGGCGTTTTACCCAATTCGCCGGGGGTAAGTCTTACCACCGGCGTCTTCCCATTTCGCCGGGGTATCGAGGTTGTAGTCCGGCGCTTTGCAAAACGCCGAGGATACATGTACATTTCGCCGGTGGTAATATTAACAGGAGCCAAAAAAAAATCTCGAATTTCACAAGTATATACACCGTAATTCATAACATATACACGGAATATACGAGGCAAATACCGTAATGACGACAAAATAGACATCAATAACACAACAGATATAGAAAGTATCCAAATGTTCATAATGTGCATGCATCAATAACACAACAGATATAAAAAGTCTCCAACTAGCAAATATTACACAAATAGATAGAGGCTTCTAGCTGCCCGCTACCTGCCCACCAGGCTTCTCACTCCTCCGCTGGCTGCCGGCCAGCCTACTCGCTGAAACGCTGCCGGCCAGCTCCTCCTCCTGCGTTTGGAAGCGGCAGCATAAGACTATCTAGTGATAATCAGAGACATCAATGTTAACAAACAAGCTCTGAATACAATGTGTACCTCAGGTTGCTTGTTTTAAGTTAAAAAAATATTGAGAGACAGTACTAACAAAGTATATGGGTATAGTTAAGCTGCTTAGTCTAGAGATAGTACTAATAAATTCAGAAGCACGAACACTCCAGCACAAACAAATTCAGAACACAAGCTCAAGTACTTCAACAGTTTATGCTACAGAGAGAGAAGAGAGGATGTACCGAGAAGAGAGGATGTTTGACACCGCCATCTTCTCCTGCACAACCTCTCTGTGCATCAGGTCTAATAATAACACCTCTTTGCAGCTGCAAATACACACAACAGAAAAACAATTACTGCAGGCCATTACCACAGGCAATCCCTGTTGATTACTTGTTCAGCTCCTGACCAGTTTCACTACCATCAAAAGTGCAAGGGAGAGAGCATATGGTATATCTGCCTAGTGGTAGCCTTCATGGAAGGTAAGCATGGTAAATCTGCCTAGTGTTCCTACAATAATATGTCAAGTAGTACTAGTGAAGTACAGGAGTTATCAAGTAAATCTGCTAGATACAAAATAAAACTAGCTGAAACATTGTGTAAATGAGAGACGATGCTTATTTATCCTAGAGCAACTACCGACAAGGAAGCACATGAAAAGAAATTATTATTCATGAACCATGTAACTTGTGCGCATTGCAATATATTATCATGCAAATATACAACACTAAGTTAATACAGGAGGAGCACAATAGTTCTCCCTATGCCAAATGACTAGAAATCACCTTTGGAAACCAATGTTGACAAGCTTCTAAACGGCAAGTATCGGGGAAGTAGACGAGGTAGTATGGCTAAGGACCAGCAATCCATGACGTTGAGGTAGTATGCAGCCTAAGAGAGCAAGCAAAAAGAATCATAGGGTATCATGAGAGGAATTCGAAGACATGAATAAATCATCATTACAAACAACTAAAAAATGTGATAAACATGTACAGATCAGTAGAGATCCTCAAAATCATCAGCATTGGACACTCGTTAAGCATAACAGTTCAATATATTTTCATCGGGTTTTCATTGCCGCACAAAATTAGTAAGTAGTAGTTAGTAATAGAACCTTCCGTAAGCAAGTTTTTCGTATGTAAATGAATATAACAGGTTTTGGTTTTGCAGGTTCCATAAACTACAACTTAAAAGCAGCACAGAATGAACAAACTGAATCATTTGAATAAAGGACAGTAGTGACGATTTGATTATGGAACTTATGAAAAAAGAATTAATAACCATTCGAAGCATGTGTACAGAGTGGTAAATCCACAAGAAACCTACTCTTTCCAAGAGCAATCATAGTAATCCACTAAAGTAAGACTCCACATATCTAAACTAACATAGGCTAAAATAGGTATTCAACGCAAGTAAGAATAGGCTAAAATTAAGGTTTACTCCAAACATGTGGCTTATAAATTTTAGGTCATTTGATTGAACTGAAGAGTGCCAAATGGTACCCTAAGGATCACCAACTTGCCAGGTTATGCGATTTAAAAGAGCTAGGCATCGACCAACAGAGCATGCCACTATAGCTTATCGACACATTTTTCCAAGGGGTATCACAGGTGATTTTTTTACATATCATGGAGCCATCTCTGAAACAATATGGCAGTTCATATACTTGGTAAGGGCACAACGGCAAGAATCAAGCACTAGATTTTCTTAACAAGAATAGATAGAGGAGGAGAGGGGCATCACCGGGCTGTTGCAGGTTGTTGTGGTTGTCGGCCGTAGCAAGATCAAGTCGTGGTGGGCAGCTGCAGCTCGGGGATGTCGCCGGCGACCAGCAGCTCGGGGAGGTGGTCGCTGAGGTCACCGGCGGAGAAGGGTTGGTCTTCCGGCCACATCCCGCGTCCTCGCCACATCCCGGTCGTGGCTTCCGCGCGGACGGACGCGGGCAGGCGAACTCGACGGGGCGCCGCGGTTGTGCGATCTGGATCCGCCCTCAGTGAATGCGCGAGGCCTGGATCTGCCATCCTTGTCGTCATCATCGACGCCGGGCTAGCGGAGGAGGACCTGCGGTGGCCAGCGTAGCCTGGGGACGCCCAAGATCGTCTTCTGCGACCAGATCTTCGGTGAGCACGCGGCGAAAGGGAGCCGGGGGAAAGGAGGGGATCCTGAGGACGGGGAGAAGGGGATTTGGCGGCCCGGCGGTAGGAACTTGGCCACCATCATCTCCTGCTGCGGTGTGGGGAAGGGGATGTGCCGGCGGTGAGGCGGGCTCGGTGCGTTGCCGCCGCCGCCACGTCTGG
Organism: Lolium rigidum; assembly: GCF_022539505.1. Lineage (NCBI taxonomy): Eukaryota > Viridiplantae > Streptophyta > Magnoliopsida > Poales > Poaceae > Lolium > Lolium rigidum. Next base: position 369,390,243 of record NC_061510.1, read on the forward strand.
GTGTGGAGTTGGGTCTGAGGGATGTAGGGTTGAGCGACTCGACTCGTGAGTTGGGTCTCAGGCGAAAATTGCAGCCTGGGTGGCACCCGTTACCCCCGGCACCTTCGGTGCGGGATCGCCAAGGGAAAGGCCTGCTACCCCCGGCGGTATTGGGCCAAAATCGCCGGCAGTAAGGCCACGCCGAACGCTGGCCCCGCGGCCCATTATATCGCCGGCATCTTCAAATTGAACTCGCCGGCGGTAACACATGTACCCCTGGCATCTTCCTTTTGACTTCGCCGGCGGTAGGGTTAGGCCACCCTGGAAGGCCTTACCGCCGGCATCTTCAAATCAAACTTGCCGGCGGTAAGGAGTGCGGCTATAAGCCTTTTCCTAGTAGTGTGGGGGACGCGGCTGGAGATGCTCTAACCTCAACTGAACTCCCGGCCAGGTCACGTCCTTGCTTGCCCACTACTTAACTAGTGCTTTTTCTTGACGGCCAGCTTGCCTAGCCGATATGTTCCACGCAACTGTTGTAATTGCGGAGAGCTTGAGCACAATATCCTGACTGCTAGTTATCTATCTGGATTATTTAAAAAAACGGAGACACACGACTTAGCTCATTCATTAAATAAAAAAAAGTTTTCAATTTTTAGAAGAAAATTGGACGAAATCCTATAACAACAGAGCCAGACCCACATAAACGTCCAACACACCACACACACCAACAACCAAACCTAGCATAGCATAGGTCTGAACAACATGGTTCCAACCACTCTAGCCAATACAAGAGACCATAAAGGGACACAGGCAATCACTACTCCAAACACGACACTAAAACACCACTCCAAAGTGCCATGACATTGGGAGGCGTCTGTCAACCCACTACATATCCAAGGTAGGCAGCAGCCAAGGCAGGGAGAAAACTCTGAACTCTAAATTTCTACAAGTTTGTTGAAACAAACTGTAAACTTGAAATCGCTATCGTTTATACCCTAAACTATACTATCTCAATCTATATCGAACCTTAGGCATGTTTGGCCCACCCAAAGTGTCACAAACCCAACCTAGAGTGGACCATCCGAGTCATGGGTCTAGGTGCACCACATCTTTGAGGTTTGGAATGATTGCTGGGAGGTGGAGCACATGCATATCCTCCTGGTGATTATGGCCGAGATTCCGAAGAGGCGGAGGGGAATAGAAAAGGCGGTAGAGACGAGCATTACCGTGCGCCATTTTAATCGCGGTCAAGGATGCACGTCTCTGAGGTAGAGGAGATACATGACATGTGGGCCATATGTGGCCGAATTATGCAGTTATTTTTCCTATAGTGCAAAATTGTTCCAAGGTTCAAAAAAGACTAGGGTTGGATAATTTAGGGTGCAAATAACAAGGATTACGAGTTCGAGTTCATTTCGGGAAACCTCTATACCAGCCAGGGATTTTAAATAGACTTTTTCCTCTCCATCGTGACGCAAATGCAGGCTCATGCAGCCGTCCGATGGGGCCGCCGGTGTGTGTACGTAAGGAGTTCAGCTTTTACTAGTGTATAAAAGGCAACGTTTGACAAGGACTTGCCTCCGTCGATCACTCCATGAGCACCAACGTCTTATCAGGTCATCGCTTTTCACGGTGCTGCCGTCTCGTATACTTGGCAGCATATGCATGTTTCTATACGTACGGTCTCGAGATAGCGATCTCCGCGTTTTCTACCAGAATATATTCTGGCATGCAGTCGGTTGATCCGGGAAACGGTGACTGGATTTTATCCCGAGAAAGCTTGATACTACCAGTCTACTACCCAACTTGTTCTCTCCCATAGGATGTGGAGTTCGGCCAGTATTTATCTGGTGGAATCGAATTTGTTCGCTATAGCTAGGAAGCTAAGCACATCAGTCAGCAGATGCATGTCGAGTTAAAGTATGGGCGCCTTGGCGTGGAATACCTCGGACGCAAACTCGCAAAGCGAGGCACGGTCACGAGGTATCGACGAATCAATCCGCCTCCGCAACTTGCACTCACTGTCACCGGGCAGTGCAGCGTCCTGTACGCGAGCGATGGGAGCCAGCCATGCAGATGCAAGAGGATAAAAGAGCTGAAAAGGTCTCTCGATTCCGTGTCATTTTCCCCGTAACGATATGATTTTGCTGAAAATTTCAAGGTGAGAATGTTACGTCCCAGTCCGAACCACCAACTGATTTGGTAGGTTTTTACAGATTGCCGTTGGAGTCACTGCTGTTAGAATACATGTACAGCTGTACGGCTGAGATTAGACTATAATTAGATTTTTTTGTAATCAAGTCTTCTCCCCTCATTATACCTCCATATATACTGCACAGAACCATTGCAATACAACACACAATTGTATGCCTCTACAATTTCTACATCCGCCACCCGCATACAAAACGTCGGACTTAGAGGGACCGAAAATCAGTCCATTTTGCGGAAGACCGTTAAAGTTGGCCTAGCCGCCTCAACTTAGTAACTCTCAACTTGCCAAGACACAGTCACCCAGACCACAAATAACGTCATTGTAGTCCACTGGAGTACTAGCCACCGCTTTCCCTAGCTCCATCCATCTATAGCCACCACGGTCGGTCTATTCCCTTGCTGCAACTTGAGACCATCGCACTCTGACGTACACGTACCACAGTCAATATTGCCATCACATTCTTGTGGTTTGTTCTCAGATATCATCACCTTAATTTCATCTCCGCCTCCGCGTGCACGCATCAACCCGGTCGCAATCTACGGCCTAGACCTGATAGCCAGGGCGCATCGCACTTTGTCGTACAGTGCGTCCGCTCGTTCTGCACCGCACGGGGCAGCGACTAAGAAATCATGATGAGTGGCACAATCCTTTCTCTCTCGTGTGCCGTGCTAACCCAAAAGGACCCTTGATCTAACCATTCCAAGTACCCACCCCAAAAAAATCTTTGTTGATTAGTTTGAGAGAATGTAACGATCACTCATTGCCAATATGGGTGCGTTTGGTTGCCTCTTGGTTCTCATCGGCCCAGCAAATTTCCGGATCGTTTGGGTCCCTGGACACACCCGAGTTCTTACATAGCACAAGTTTTAAAGCACTCCTGGGAGAGGTCCCGGAGGAACGTCCGGTTTGACAGTTTCGCGCGGGAAAATCGACAACGTCGTTCGCGCGGGAGCTCTGCCTCGGCATGGCGGGAGAAGCCGAAATCCCAGCGACGTAGCGCGGCAAAGGTAGGGGTAACCTCCTCTTCGGTTACTCTCTCCATTAGCCCCCTCCCAAATTTTCTCTTCCCCCAAATTTGCACCGGCAGCGGCGACCCAGATCTGGCAGCGTGCATCTCCCTTCGGTTTTCGGCGCCGGATCAGAGTCCTCTTCTCCAGGCACAGCGGAGCCTGCGCACATCTGCGGCGGCTTTCGGCCGTGTCCATCGTCCGCCATGATGGAGGTAAGGGGAAGCTCCTCTGCTGTACTGTAGTGTTAGATTCATGTTCGTAGAACTAGTTGGGTTCGATAAAACCATTCGTAATGCATAGATCTTTTTTGAGTAGACCGACCAGCTCCAGCTTGTGCACCACGCCACATCACTCATCATTTACGTACAAGCCTGGATCCTGATGGTGCACAAGAGAGCAGTTAGGCATGCTGCTTATCCTCGTGTGACTTACGAACCTTTGTTACAACGAGATCAGGAGAGGATTGCCAACCTCAACAACACCTACAACTGCAACAACGTAGAGGCCATCCAGATGCTACGGATGAGAAGAGCCCCTTTCTATGCACATGTGAAAACATTCAGGGATAGAGGACTGCTGACTGATAGCATCCACACCTCTGTTGAAGATCAAGTCGCAATGTTTCTTCATGTCGTCGGTCATAACCAGAGGTTCAGAGTCATCCATAACACATTCAGGTGATCCACGGAGACTATCTCTCGGTACTTTCAGCAGGTGTTGTACGCAATTGGGGAGCTCAGAGGTGAAATGATCAAGCCAGGATTAATGAACACACCAACCAAGATCAAGAACAGCTACAGGTGGTTTCCCTATTTCAAGGCGAGTACAAAATCATGTTCCTTCTACCTATCAGATGTATGGTACTGTCAGAAACATGATTGTGTGCTAATTTTTTTACAGGATTGCATTGGGGCTATTGATGGTACTCATGTCACTGCAAAGGTACTGAGATCAATGTCTGCAGCATTTCGTGGGAGGAAGCACTACACCAGCCAGAACGTGCTAGCAACTGTGGATTTCGATATGAGGTTCACCTACGTGCTTGTTGGGTGGAACGGTTCAGCTCATGATGCGAGCATCCTAGCCGACAGCTTGTCAAGGCCTTCAGAAAAACAAGGTATCACCTCAACGAGTTCTCTGCGAAGCGCCACCCTCTAAATGCGAGAGAGTTGTTCAATCTCAGACACTCAAGCCTTAGAGTCACCATTGAGAGATCCTTTGCTGCATTGAAGAACAGGTTCAAGGTCCTTGATCAGAAACTGTTCCACACGTTTGACACTCAGGTAAAGCTGGTCCTTGCTTGCTGCATTCTTCACAACTGGATCCTAGGTTGGGGCGAGGATGTGTTCTTCGAAGAGGTTGTCACTTTTGATGAAGTAGAGACCGGCCATGGCGTGGAAGCAGGTGACAATGATACCTGGAAGGTGAAGAGGCAAGAGTGGGCATACGCAATGTGGGAAGCCAGAGGCAACACCACCGTCTGAGAAGAAGTGAAGAAACGAAGAAGTGAAGAAGAAGAAGAACCCCCCTATGATCCCCTGTTTCTTGAACCCCTTTTCGATCCCCGTAGGTTGAACGACCCTGTTATGATAAACTGCAATTCGTAGTAGCTAGGGAGCATCGTGTTATGAACTACCATTCGTAGTAGCTAGGGATGATTTCGTGAACTGCTAAGCATCGTAAGTTTGCAACTATCATGAACTGTGATTTCTGTGTGAGGTGAGAGCATGGTAAGGCTACCTGTCGTAGAGAAGAGGTAACCTTAGACATGCCTGGATGCACTAGTGGAAAACGGGCCTTTTGCACCGGTTGGTAAGGGCTATATGCACCGGATGCCCAACCGGTGCAAACAATCCGGTGCAAAAGGCCCCCCCTTTTGCACCGGTTCAGTTACGAACCGGTGCTAAAGGGTTAACCACGTGCCGGCTCCCGGGCGTCCGAGCGGGAGGACCTTTAGCACCGGTTCGTAAGGGTCTGCCGCGGCAGAAAAACGTCCCAAAACGCTGCCGCGGCAGAAAAACATTTTTTTCGAATTATTTTCTAGTCCCTTTTTTTTTTCTTTTTTCGGAATTTCTAATATTTTAGTTATTTCACAAGTTTAGTCTCTAACTACCCTTATCTCTAGTCCAATTACTTACTCGTGCTCAAACTTCCCGCTTGGTCACCCATCCTCCCACTACTCTAGCACTAGCACGCTTAACTTCCAAGTTCCTTTCCATCCCGCATCCAAGTGCTTCGCGCACATGTATGTGATACTAGTATCATATCAATCCTATTAACATATCGATCGATGTCATATTTCTTAATTGTTCGAATTTCAAATAATTATTTTAATAAACCAAAGTAATGTTGTAATAATAATCTTGAATAAATAAATAAACATTAACTTTATAATTTGTATTATTTTTAATTATTTTCAATTTTTAAATTTTCAACTTTTTTTTTTGCCAAACCTAAAACCTAAAAATTTGAAAATCTTATAATTTGCTAAAAGTAATAGCAATCTTTATGCAGAATGCAATTATTAATTTTAATTTTAAAAAATAAAAAAAATATAAAATCCTAAATTTCTGGAAAAAAACTAAAATCTTCCTGCTTTCATATTTTCATTTGGAATTTTCAAAATCTAAAAATTAGCTAACCGGGTAAACCCCGGTGAATTTGGATGTAATTTTTTCCCACGATGATTTTGATATATTATACGTTTTTTTTCGACGTCGTATGCAAAAGTTAATGCGGTTTTACCATTTTTCAAACATTTTTTGCAATAAATGTCACTACTGCATAAAGGCTTATAGCCTCCAGACATCTAGTGACAGGCAAAGCTATGCCTGTCACTAGCATAGACACTAGTGACAGGCTCGTATAAGCCAGTCGCTAATATAAGCATACTAGTGACAGGCACATAAAATATGATGTCAGTGGTAGTTTTTATAGTGGCTGGCTGAAAGGACACACGTGTTAGTGACAGGCGTCAATTAATGCTTGTCACTGGAAGGATTTTTTTTCCAGCCACTTAAACATTTTGAGGACGCGTTCACGTTGCATCGGGCGATCCGATTTTTCCTCCCTCCAAATTGATTTTTCCCAGCGATGGGACGCTGTCCATTGCATGAAACAAAAAAAACACGTTTAGTGCCTTAATTAACGCCTTCCGTTGGAGCGATGGACTCCTGGGTGTACGCTAGGATTATGGATCGTCCCGTTTTTTCCTCCCCAAGCGCCCATACAAGCGGTTCCGTTTTTACATGCCCTCATGATCCCCTCCCCCATATCCGGATGATCTCCCATGCCGGCCTGGCTCCGGTCCCGACCAGCCGCCCTCCCTCGTCCAGCCCTCGCCGCCGACCAGGTACACCGCCTCCTACCTCACCCGCCGCTGCTTCTCTGAGCTAGATCGAGACCGCCCCGGGCCACGTCATCTACGGCCCCGTCGAGAGCAGCACCGCCAGGCCCCGTTGAGAACACGGCGGCCGCACACCATGGCGAGCACCGCCGCCGGCCTCCTCTGCTCCACTCCTCCCTCATGCAGTCCTGCTCCTCCCGTTCATCCTCTGTGCCGCCCGCCTCCATCAAGCTCCGCCGATAATATATAGGAACCCTAGCTCTGGCCGCCGGTCTGGCGTCGGGGACGACGTGTCCAGCTGCGAGACGGTGCCCGATAATGGGGACTGGCCAGATATTACGTCGATGTGCATGGTGGGCGCGTTATCTCGACTGTAGCGGCACCATATCATGCTGCCGCTCGCGTACTTGCGGCCGCTGTTCGTCGTGTTGCTCGACCTCGAGCCGGCCGTTAAGTCCGTCCGCGCCGACACTATGGCATGTGGACGCCCGCGAGGTCCAGATTGAATACTGCTCCGATGATGCAGCAACACGACGAATGGACGTCTGTCCACATGGACTCGCGCCGCTCTGGTTCTGATGTACAGTTTCTTACTCCCGGACAACTTCCTCCATGGTCACTCCGGGGCCATCGGCAACTGGGCTAAGGGTCACTATACCGAGGATGCCAAGCTCATCGACTACGTCCTCGACATGGTTGGCAAGGAGGTCGATAACTCTGATTGCTTTTTTTGTATTAGGTACGCTGTATTGTTCTTCGACTCTGTTCCTCTACTCGGTATGTTAACAGAATCTATTTTTCCCTGGACTAGATTTTGAGCATAAGCACGAACCTTCAAACTTTCCAATATCATTCAATATAGACTCATGTGTATGTAGTAGTTGAAAGTAATACCAGTAGTCGGCAGTAGTATCATATCCGGGATAGTATTTTCTAGAAAGCTCGCTGGACCCTCCAAGGGTGCATGCTAGCCATGCTACGTCTTTAATCTTCAGACGTTGTTGTACCAAAGAAGCATAACTTATACATGACGATATGTCGATGAGTACGCATTTCTGAAATAGCTCAAATCCATTATAACCCATATTGGTATCACTCGTTCTTTATCACTAATATGGTTATTTATACAAAAGGATTATATGCTAGGCTGCATTTTTTATTTATTTTCAGAATAAAAGTTGTTGTTCTATTCCATTTATTGATATAGAGGAATCCTCTTATTGACTCTCCTGTTTTTCTTCTATAGATGTCTAATGGAACAAACACTTAAGTTGTCTTGAAGCGATCCACAGGTGATCTCCTCGACCCGGACATCTCCTCTCCCACCCCGTTTTATGGATGCATAGAGTGAGATGGAGACAACTCAAGAACGCAATAGGGAGCCAAAGAGAGAATGTGGTGGAATCTGAGGCCGGGGAGGAAAACATGACCTATGTGTGGTGATCTGCACAAGGACTACTAATGGGTCAATCAGGTGAGACGGTGTCCATTACTTTGTATTGCTTGATTTTTGCATCCGTCTATCCCTACCAATTGATCTGTTTGGTCCATGCATGCATGAAATGTCTGGCAAAATATATACTTTAATAATTTCGAAAATCACAATCCTTTGCCTGGTTCATGAGCAGAAACCCCGTGTATACTTAACTTCACAATGAAATGATAAATAATCTCTATTTACAGCGATGGGAAATTTGCTTAATTTGATTTGTGATATGACTCACATATGTTCTAAGTTTTATTACAGTGAAACACTTTGCTACTATTTCTGCCGCAACGCATGAGAAATCTTCTAGTAAAGTTAAAGCGGCTCAAGGTAAAAAAAATTGTATGTGCATTGAGGGGATACAATATGGTTATTTTAACGTTTGCACATGATGCCCAATTACATGTTTAAATTGGAGCAGAGGTAGGTTAGAATTATTCTACTCTACCATACAAATTTAAAAACAAAATTGGTTGATCTTTCACACCACACAAATTTTATAAAGCAAAGTAATCTCTCTGCTTTTGACTCGTGCAAGAGCTAACTGGGTTGTATAGAGGAACCTAACAACTTGCAAGGTTATACAGATTGGAAACCATTAGGACCTTATCTTATTTTTTTTACCAGATCTAAGGAATATTTATGTACTCTTATTTACATACCTTATTCCATGTATTCTAAGGAATATTTATGTACTCTTATTTACATACCTTTGAATGATTTACCTTCTCTTTGATTAGTCCACTCTTCTGAATTTAGGGACAATGATAACAGAAGCTAATTTTTATGCCACTATTTTATTTTTTATTTAGAATCTCTTTATCCTCCAACATATGCTTATCATCCATCTGGTGCCATTGCTCACAATTATATGCTCATTTCCTTGTTTGTATCAGGTTAAGAGCGTCATCAGTGTCCCGCGCTGTCCCGCGCCATTCAGGTCCATGCAAAGGAAGACATAATGAAAGAATTTGCTCCTCAACAAGATGATGGAAATGTAGAATATTGAAAGGAACTTGCAGCTATGCGTATGACCATAATACATGTACTATGGTGGTGTTGTTCTTTGGAGGTCAAACTTCTTGCTACATAGATGAACAATAAACTATCATTAGTTAGTCTAGATAGATTGCAAGTTCTTATGCTAGTGTGAGTTGTGCAAATATTATGTAATAGTGGGTGATGTGAATGTATCATTGGTACAACATCTTATTGTGCTATGTGAAATATTCCCGGAAAATGCATTTTTTATAACTTATTTTGCTATCTTGAATATTCATGGGAAACGTATTTAATTTTTTTATTAGCAAATTCAAACAAGTGATGACCAGGATAATAGGTTGCGCCCTTCGCTCGAAACTAGTGACATGCATCTTTTTTGCCTATCACTAGTATGCACATACTAGTGACGGGCAATTTGCCTGTCACTAGTAACCTCATACCAGTGACTAGTCATTAGTGACAGGCGCTTTGCCTGTCACTAGTGGTCCTTTTGAGCCTGTCACTGATAGCCTATTCTGCAGTAGTGTGTGAAAATTCAAATTTGTTAATTTTCCCTAATAGTAGGTTGCATAACATACATGAATCTCAAAAGATTTTATTTTTTAAATAATCTATGATTTTCTTTTCTATTTTACAGTGTTAAAAAAGGCGATCCAGGGGGGGGGGTGGAGGTGCGTGGGGAGCAGAAAAACCTTTTGCACCGGTTCGTAATGGACGTGCAGACTGCACGAACCGGTGCTAATGACCCATTTAGCATCAGTTCGTGCCAAATCCGGTGCAAAAGCTCTTTGGAGCAAAAAACCAAAGCCCTTATTTCTACTAGTGATGGTACCAAACAGGCCTAATATCATCTCCATCGAGATTTGGGCTTGGCTGCAGGCAAACAAACAGAAAGTCCTTTTTTGTCCAGCCGATGCAGCCCGACCTACCAAATAACAGGCTAATTTCGACCCGTGGCTCGTTCTAGACGAATTGCGCAAGTGTACTTGCACCGCTGCGCCACTGAGTTACGAATAGGACCCAGACAACCAAACGCGCTCTATATGTTCGTTGCATACCAAACGAAATTTGAACCAACCAATGCAAAGAAACGACTTCCCAAGGTTACGGTGCACGTCTAGATATCCCTTCCGCGCTAGGCAGCCATGCAAGTACAAGAGGATAGAAAAAGCTGAAAAGGTCTCTCGATTCGTGTCGTTTTCCTTGTACCAAAATGACTTTGCTTCGCCCACACTGCTACCGTATGAGCCTATCCTGCATTCATGCTTCTCTCCCAAGGTACACCCGAAAATATATAGCACAACAAATACAGAAGCAGCTTAATATGCGTAGCGGACTGCTTCCCGTTTAGTTACGACTTGATGTAGACATACATAGCTGCGCATCCATCTGGTGATATGTTCAGTTAGCATTCCGTCGAATAATGTAGTAGCTCCATTTTAAAATATAAGTCTTTTTAGAAAACTATAAACTAAGTTTTATACATCAAAAGGGAGGTAAATGCCCTTCTATTACTATGTAGTGTTTGGGTTTTCCAAAAAAAAAGTAGTTAATAATTGATAATTCTCACATAGCAAATAATTAATTTAATGCTCAGTCAAGTCCAAATCTAACAACTTTGCACAACGATTCATGGTCTATATAAGTTGCAACTAATATTCTTTTCAATTGCAACTAAGATTTTTAAATCACAAGTGAGTTGTGAAAAAAATGGTTCACATAGTACGAAATTATGGGATGCCATCACTTATTTGAGAAGTCGGGGACAAGGTGTTTTGGCACCATTGTTTTTGAGATGCGTTTTAAACGCATTTCAAAATGTCAAAAAGTTCATATGTACTCAGGCCCGGCCCTGGGGGGGGGGGGGGGGGGCCAGCGGGGCGGCCGCCCCGGGCCCAAAAAATTTAGGGGCCCAAAATTTTTTATATAGGCTTACTATAAGTTGCAAAAAAAAATTAACGTTTTTAAATGGGCTTTCTATACTTTGGGCCTTTCTTTTTTTTTTCTTTCAGTTGCTGATCCGGCCGGCCGGCCATGAATACGTACAGGCACGACCGCACGTCCGCACGAGCAGGCAAGATCGGCAGATCATTGATCGATTATCGATAGTTGGATCGTAAGCAGATACGCGGAAGTGCGGAACAGAAACCGCCTCGTGCCCGGCGTCCTCGCCCAGGCAGTTTCCAGCTCTCCTGCGTCCTGCCGGCTGCCGCCGCTGCGGCGCTGCCCCTGCGTGACTGCTGCCTGGTCCGCTGGTTCTGGTTGCCGCAGTCCCAATCGGCCAATCCCCCTGCAGCGAATCTGCATAGAAGGTAAGAAAAGAACGCCGGCCGCCGCCGTTCTCTTGAAATTTAACTATCTCTAATTCGTGTTCTAAATTTTGATTAGTAGTTGTTATTCTTATTTGTAGGAGCTAGGTTAACTGATCATGGCGCCCGAATTCGGTGCTAAAAAAAGAAGAAGGAAAAAACAAGAAGAAAAATTAATTGAATCACAGAGATTGATATTGGTTCCATCGTCAGTGACTTTGCTTCTAGGAATTGGCGCAGAAAATTTTAAGGTATCATGTAAACATTATTATTTTTATATGAATATTGCAATTAGATATACTTAAAGTATTTATTTTTCATCATCTCATACATGTGGGTAAAAATGTTATAGTAATTAGTAAGAGGGGCCCAAAATTTTAGTTCCGCCCCGGGACTTCGAAATCTCAGGACCGGCCCTGTATGTACTGTACCTGTAAAGTCATTTCATCAAAAACCGATATGTTTTATGTGATGTGGAAAAACACAAGTTCAGTCCTAAAAGCAAGTTTTTTAATGATACATTTATTTATATTTTTTTACATAGGACACATAAAGTATCGTTTTCCAAGGAACTTGGCGTGCTAAAATGTCTATATGCACGATTTTTTGTTTGATTTTTTAAACATTTTAACCCGTCTGAGAAACATATACACCTACGAGAAAAAAGTAAATATCGGATTTACTAAAAATTAGGCATGTAATTTTTATTATATCTAAGTCAATTCCTCAGCCATTGAATTTGTCTCGACGTATTGGCATGATAGTTGCAAATGGGAACTTAGAATTTTCTAGTTGCAAGTAGGTTGCAACTAGGATTTTTCTAGCATGATTTGGGATGGAGGTACTAGGTGGCAACTTTCGTAGTTGCAAATGGGTAGTGATGGAGAATAATTATCCACACTATTGAATTTGCTTTAAAAGTTGTGCTAAACCATGAGTTGCACAGAAGTTGCAACTACTTAGAGCCAATAAATATCCAATAAACTTTAGGTTGTAACTGAGATTGATAATGTTAGGTGACTAGTAAGATTTAGAGCCAATAAATATCCAATTCAAGTGAAAGTGTAGGACGGTTAGCTTCGTGGGATTATGGACCCACCCGTCAGCCATACATACACAGAGACCTGCTCGTCTAGAATGTGCAATGTGCCTACGCGTCTTTCTGCTTCCTCTAGAGCGTACAGTGCCTACAGCCGGCCAGCTAAGCTACGCTAGATTAGCATTAGTCAAAGTCTCCTCTCCGGTGGCCGATTAGTATACACGTAACTACACTCGAGCGGTTTTTTCCGATCTCGATCCTCGCCGGACGGCAAGCCGGCTAGCTACTCTGTAATGGAGCCGAGGTCCGGCACGAAGTCCCGCCCCAGGCTGGCTGTCCTCCGCGAGCGCCGCCGGGAACTCTTCACGGCGGCGGGGACCGAATCCGGGAACACGAGCGGGCCGTCGTGGTCGCCCGCCAGCGCGGCGCTGGCACGGATGGCGAGCGCGGCCATCTCCTCTGCCTGCAGCAGTCGCCGCTGCATCGACGCGGGGAGCACGAAGTAGAGCTGCCCGGGCTGCAGCTCCTCGTCGGGCGCCACAGCAGCCACGGCGCCGCCGAGCTCGAGCCCGTCGGCGCTGCACAGGAAGCACGCGCCCGCGTCACCAGCGGCAGCTGCAGCTGCTTTCACGGCATGCGACACCCGGGTGCCCCCAGGGAGCCGCTGCAGCTTGCCGTCTGCGAGCACGACCCTTGCCGCCGTCGCCGCCGCCACCGATGCCACCGCCGTCGCCTCGCACGAGTTGCACGCTCCCATTGTTAGATAAGAAAAGATTAATGATTCGCCGCACGCATGAAGATCGAGGAGGAGAGCTGGAGCTGTGCGGTCAGGGCGGGCAGGGAGGCTGTGGTTGTGTTGGGAGGAGCGGGGCGCGCGCGGAGGGCTTATATAGAGGCGACTCGCGGCTCGCGCAGTGTGAGAAGTGTCGAGGTGAAGGGGATGATGCCAGGCTGTCCTGGAGGTTGTTGCGGACAGCTTGCATGCGTAAAATGGCTAGGGACGTCCCGTCTGGTACTCCTGCTATAGGGTAGTACTGACTGACTGGGCATGGCGTCGCCTTGCGTGGAGCTAGCTACATCACATTGCCTTGGCTCCGTCAAGATAAAACAGTAACAAGGCGATGACATCGCCGATAAGGGCACTGAAGCTGGACGTGAGCAATTGATCACGTGTGTTGATTATCTTCGGGCGAATCACGGCGCTTAATTTATTGTTGCCTTTGGATGCTAACGAAGTGACTAGGAAGAACCAAACGGGCAAAAAGAGAAGAATGATTGCAGGAGGGGCCGCTTGCATGCAAGATCACACAATCGGCGGAGGGTGGATCCGCCAAAGTTGGCAACTTCGCGCCATTTTCTCTGCCCTGTCATGTTGGGTTGAGATTTCTTGGATCTTCTGCTCCACTACAACCCCAAGATCAGGTACAACGGCATGAGGCGCCAATGCATTACTTATTCAGATACGCATAATCCGAAGATAAATTTTCAAAGACTTGGTAAATTATCATCATGCCCCCCTCATTGTAATTAGTGAGAACAATAGTGCATCTCCACCGAAATAGTCGTCGGCAGATACATCGGCAGTGTATTATTCCGTCGCCCCTGCACAACGTTCCTAGATATAGGGAGGGGTTCCCCACACCAGCGATCCCAATACGCCCCCACCCCCAACCAGTTAGATTGAACTTCATGAATTTGAAAAGACTCCAAAGTTTCGTTCAAATTTGTATAAAGTTTGTAGAATTTAAACCTAAAACATAAAAAACCATAGCTACTGGTAGAAGGCGTTGCAGTTCATGTTATCCGTGCAATCGTTGTCGTTTTCATCGTCGGATCCCCACACCTCCTCAAACTCGTTGTCCTCAGTTAGGGTCGACAGAGGTGGCGCACCCTCCTCACATTCTCGATGTCGGTCGCCGACCACGACCCCACGAAGCGTTCCCTGGCCGCCGAGACGGTGTCGAAGGAGCGGATCAAGAGCGCCGCAGGGCCTGGTGCTCCTTCAGGGTCATTCGGAGTGCAATACTCTGCCTAAAATTCCAGCTCGAGATCCCACCAGACCTTCTCCTTCTTCGGCGGCTGCAGGGGAAGTACAAGCTTCTCCTTCTTCGGGCATCGGAGGGATAGGCGCCTGCTCGACTGCCAAGAAGATCAAAGGAGGCTCCTCCTTCTACACCGCATTCCCTTCCCCGATGAAGGAGCACCGATGCAGAAGAAGAGTAGCGTGATGAGTGCGGCTCACGGATGACGATGTCACCAACACGTCGTGGCAACGGATAATGCGGCGAACCCGAGCACGATGTCAACTAGGACGGCGGGGAGAATGTTGCGCTACGCAGGAGGCAATCATTAGCCGTGCTTGGCGAACATATGGTCAATGTCTCGCCCGTAAAATCATGCGAGCAGGCCAATGCAATTGAAGTAGGCGATCTACGCCTCCCGTTTGCGCTAAAAGAGGCGAAGCCACATTGAGGTGTTCGTTGCCCTGGTCAGATCATTCTGCTCCAAAGGCGGTAGTTGCTCTCGGTGTTGCGCGATTCGAGAGTGGAGCTCCACCCCCTCCAGCAATGGCGAAACATAGTCACCGTTAGGCATGTGGTAGATGTTGGGCAGCCGGTAATCCGTCGGCACAAGGAGGCGAGCTCTGTGTAGCATCGTTCCCTCTTCTAGATCAAGGTTGTGCGCTGGCGGTGCGTATGTTGGAATATGTACACATACATTGATTAGAGATAGATTAGGACTCTATAAATACCCCATAAGGGTCACCGGAATAAACATGAAACAAATACTAGGTGGTTCTACAACTTTTTTCATGGTTTGAGAGCCAAGAGGTCTCAAGTTTAAGCGTCTGCGTCATCACTTGCATCCATAACACTGTCGTTGCGACTGCGGGAGGGAAGAGAAGGCACCAGAAGGGGACACCGATGATGACAAGGAGGAGAAGATGATGGGAGCGCGAGACTTCAAATCCAGCCGCAATCGTCCGCTTCACACCCGCTACAACTGAGGGGGAATGTTAGAATACGTACACGTACATTGATTAGAGATAGACTAAAACTCTACATCTTGTACTCTAAATCTCTTCCCTTCGTGTAGTTATATAAATACCACATGAGGGTCACCGGAATAAACATGAAACATATATTAGGGTTCTACAACTTTCTACAGTGTGAACTCAGCACTTCTCGCTGCTAATGCATGTGCCGTTGGCTTCGTGATTGTGCGTCATTACCGGCAAGTTGGGGGTGGCAACTAGGATTTTCGACGAGGGGATGGATGGTGAGACGGGTGCGCGGAGGAGACCCATGTGTGCATTAAAGATGGTGAGGGAGCTCCACTGTGGCCGCTTGGGTAGCCATGTGGAGCGAGGAAACATAGTCCCGTCGCATCACTCTGCACCTGCCTAGGGAATCGGCGTGTCCATTGAAGTAAACGACCAAATTTTTCCACGCGGTCCTAAGAAACGTTTCTTGTTCTGCAGTTTTAGATGTGTATGATTCCTTCAGCCATGCGTACACACTACATCTGCGCTGTACCGGCATGTAGCGCTCTATAGTGTCAGATTTGTGAATCAAGGCATAGTCTGGTGGTAGTGAGCTGCTGATAGCTCTCAATCCGTCCGAGTTTGAGCGTCCGTACTCGTATTCTCGATGTTGTGCATTTAATTACCGTTATCAGTAACACATTGTTGTTAAGTTTCTTCCCCAGTACGGCCAATAATTTTTTATATTGTCAGATTTATACAGCTGCGCTGTACACTACATATCATGAAGGCCGAAGGGCCTCGTATATTGTCAGACTTGTACAGCTGCGTAGTGCTGACCCTGCAATCGCCCAAGATCTCGCTCCGACCTTTTCATAGCCTGTACTGCACAGGACATCCAGCTTAGCTGGGCACGCAGTCCTTGCCATGCCCATAAATCATCGTCCATGCATTCATCCATTCATGCATGGACTTGGCCAGATGGATTGAATCGAGAGGGAGTAAAAACAGTAGAGTGGTAGACCAGAGAACAGAGAAGATGCAAGGGGAGCCCATGCTCGGCCATCATTGGCACTGGTCTGCAAGATCTGAATTTGTTGCGTCCGTGCGTGCGGCATTTCCTCCTCCTCCGACACTCTCGCCGCGTGGATAACCACTACAATAATCCGTAACCGGAGCGTCGCACCTAGCCGAAGTCCCGGCCGATGGGTCGCGGTCCTACCCGCGCGCCATTCTATTATGGTTTGAGCTCGGCGTGACAGTATTCAGTCAATGAATCATCACCATCTTCTTCAGTTCCTTCATCATCGTTACTGTGCCGTCTACTCAGCTGGCAAGGGAATATTGAAAGTGGATAGCTTGTTAGTTTCTCCTTCTCCCCTCCGACAACTAACTGGATTCAGTTAAATAATCCGTGCAACAAGGAAAATATTACTACTCCTCCCACTGCTACCTCGCGTGACTATTGCATTGAAGTACCAACATTGTCAATTTGCTCAGAACCAACTGCCAGACACATTTTCTCTGCGCTCCAGCGCCAGGCTTGTGGTCAAACAGCTAGATTAGTTTAGGGCCGCACTCCAAAACAGCGGCAAACACCCGTTTGTTTAATCAAAAACTACGATCAAGCCCCCGTCAAACCCATCATGCATTGCATGCACCCGCACAATGTAATGTAAATACTCGGAAGGAAAAGGTTCCTCCTGTTGGGTGACGCGGAATCTACTGCCAGCTCGCCGCTGCTCTCCGGCGAGCCGACACCGGAGGGACACGGCGGTTCTCGCTCATGTGCACGCCGGCCGGATCCAACGTACTCGCCCCTGCGATGAGGCTAACCGAATGCCATTAGAATACAATACCCTGCCTTTGCCTGCTGATGGATGGCTTTGTTTCTTGACTGATCATGAGTAAAACATGTCGCCTTCCGTCAGATCAAGGTGGCGTTTCAGAACGAGCTGAGACGGTTGGCTCACGGCAAGGGGATTTAACAAAGATTGGGATTCTTATCCCCTACCGCTGTCACACAGTCGATGGGAATCGTTTTCATATTGCCAATTTGCCATGTGGGTTCTGATGTGACAATGTGACTCCCTTGCCTGCTCGCGTGTTCATCCCAGGCCGTTTTCCGTGGATCACTCCGGCCGCGGCTACGGGGCGCAGTACGAACTATACGGCAATGCTGCAGATGGCTACCTGCTGCATGCGTAGATGCATCATGCATTTGCCCATCTGCACATTGCAATCGTGGATCGACAGTCTGTCGAGAAAATAAACAAAGCTGCGTGTTGCGATTACCTCTTCTTCACTTAACAGTAACGTACACTGCTCGCTCCTGTTACAGCGATGCCTCAAGAATTTCAGCCAGTCTCCTCTGATAGAAACGGCGGCCGCTCGTACGCCGTACGTAGGCGCAATCAGCTAGCGAGTCCTCCTCCTAAGATATCCCTAATTGTGACATTTTATGCTGCCTTTGATAATGGCGTTTAGCTCAGCTCTAGTTCTGAACAGGGAATGCTGATTAGCTCCGTCCGAATAAGCGTCACCAACGTTACTAAGTCTCCATCAACGCACCATCGGGGCCCTGTTCAGCTGTGCGACTTGGCGTAGTGTCCAGCCGAGCATATGCGGGCGGCCATCCATGGCCATTGTCGTGTCGGGAGGAACACTGAACATCTATGCATGGATCACGATTTGGTCAATATGCGATATTCGAAGGCAATATGCGACAGATTATTCTCATCTTATCTTACTGACTTACTGTCATGCACTTTTGATGATTCACCCTGCCAACTTGTTTCCAGCTCAATGTTCATCGAGTACCAATTTGAATGTACGAGCTTATTCGATTTTAATAAAATCTAAATAAAGATTGTATGCATTGTTTTGATGCAGAGGCTAGGGCTTCGTTCCACCTTTGGAAAAAACAAGCTTATTTGATCCAATTTTGTCTGAGCTTACAGAAATGCTGAACGTACGGGCTGTTTCTACGGAAAGAAACTTACGGGATTAGGTGGAAGTGGTTGGTTGGTGCAAATCTAATCTCCTCCCGTGATTCAAGGGGCTATAATTATTTTGATTTGCTACACGTCATTCGGTAAGGGGATTTTGTAACATTCCGTCCGTAGCTGTAGCATTGTTGCTAAGCTTATCATCTAAATCTTATCCAACGACTTGTAAAATTAGTTGGTCTCTTGTAGATTTGATGAGCTTTAGTCATTTTAATACCTGCATTTACTCTCTCTAGTGTGCAAGAAAAACAAGTCAACGTCATTTCGGCAACCCTTCATGCAACCCTTCGCTCTTATATCTCGGTAACCCTTCATGGCTAGTCATGTTGGAGGACCCAGCGCCGTGCCATAGTCTCAAACATAATATTATATTTTCCTTCCATTTTCATGGCGTTCAAATATTATAAACACTAGCCATTAGTCCCTCTGTTCATAAATATAAGGTGTTTAGTGAGCTAGATATATTTTATAATAATTTACACACTAAAAATAAACTAGATACATACCAAAATAGATGAATCCACTAAAAAATAAACATCTTCTATTAGTGAACGGAGGGAGTACACTATTATGAGATTTACGCATAAAAAATATACATAGTTATTTTTGTGTAAGTTTGAATTGAACTATTTTTCATGTCACTTCATAATTTAAACGGTAGTATTATATTTTTATATGGTTTATTCATTTAAAATGCAATTAAAAATTATATTGTGATATTGCAAAATATTCCCCATTAGCTAATATAAGAGGCTTTAAAAAGCTAGTTCATCTTGCTCTAACATTTTATATTAGAAAATAGAAGAAGTATGTACTTTGCACATTCTCCGATGCTAAGATGGGAACCCAAATTTAGGCTCAAGTAAAACTCGGCCCTAGGCTCTCAAATTGGAAGACAAATATTGGGAATAATTTCAGAAAAAAAATCATAGGCAAGAGTGGTTTGTCTCGAGAATCTCCTGGGATCTGGTCGGTCTTTGTGTTTGTTGGTGTAGTTTCAGATCTGCCTATTTTTAATCTACGGATCCCATCTTCGGCTATGGTTGTTATTCTGTTGTGGTGGTCCATTGGGGTGTTAGCACACGCCTTCCCGCGTTTTAGTACCATAAGCTTTTCGCAGCTACTGTGATGTAGAGGGGAGGAGGACGGCACACCTTTGGCTCGTGCTATTATTTGCAGTCATCCCTAGGTGCTTCAAAGGCCGATACGTAATTTCTTACTATTTGTTTTTTATACTACTATGGATGATTATAAATAAATCGGTGGATATTTTCATATAAAGAATCCAAAACACATTTGGAAAAAGAAACAACATAGTGGATCAAGCCAAAGGGCAATATTGAAATGAATGGATGGCGAGTGTGGTGTTTTGGAGGCTAAGGTACATGTAGCTCTTTATTTCAAACACTCAGAATTCATAGTTCAATTAAAAAAAATCAAAACAAAATTTTGGACGTAGCCAATGATGTGTTGTACAATGGTGTAAAATCTCAGTGAAAAATGATTTGTATTCTAGGCTACACAGAATTGACAAAATGTGATAAATTTTATAGTCTTGAAATGTGCATTATTCATTATAAATTTTTCATAATTTTTCATTTTTGTGTAACCTAGAATATGTAGTTTGTATTGAGATTTTATTATACATCATTGTCTATCTCTAGAATTTTGTTTTAGATTTTCTAAAACTTTAAAATACGAATTTTAAATGATTGCAAATAAAGAGCTACATGCAGCATGACTTTCTTTTTTAGTTTTCCAATGGATGGCATGGTATGCAAGTTCAGAGAGCGAAAAAACTGAAATAACACCAAGTATAATGATAGAATTTGGTTAGTATTACTAAGACTACTCATAGTGAGAGTAACATGAGTGGTAAAATCACACATACCAAGATGTTTGTTGATATGGCATGGCAATAAGTGAAAGAGAGAGTAAGATGCTAACTAGCTATGTTATCATAACATCACATACCGCAAGACAAGATGAATGTACAACATAATTAATTACACAATGAATGAAACCACATTTGACTGTTTTACTGCTCTATATTAATTCTCACTATAACTAGTCTAAAGCCTCTGCACCAACTAAAAATGTACACTATATATAACCAGACTGACTACTGGAAAGAAAATAACCATGCAGTACAGGTCGGAGGAGATTTCTGATGCCCATGAATTCCCCATTGCTTCTCTCCCTCCAGTAAGTTCTCCAATACCGGAGGCGTTGATTAGTTCACCAAAAGGCCATTGGCTAGTCAAAATCCAACCGCTGACACAAGATCCAAGCGGGTGAGTTGTTCGCGGAGGATGATGTGCGTGCGAAGGTGGTGGTGGTGGTGGCTGGGCTCAAGGCTCACCCAACCCGAGTGGTACTGCCCTTGTGTGCAGACCCCCTATCCTGTCCCATGCAGCCTCCACACATGCGTATGCTCCTCCCCTGTGCTTTTCAAAACAGGGCTGCTGTTTGATGAAACCAAGCTCATAATGATGGATAGCTCTTGTCATCTTGATGGGATCCACCGGCACAGTGCAGTGAACATTGCCCAATCATCGGTTCTTGGTCCGGTCTGAAACTGATCTGGATGCCCTGCATGGATCTCTTGATGGCCCTAGCTAGCTACCCTTGCCAATCATCAGGACCTCTGTTATCCTCTCACTCTCTCCATTTGTTTTGCGTTCTCGTTGGATCGCATCATAATTCTGTGGGTCGATACGGCTTCTGTTGCTATTTCCTCCGTGCATTATTTGTGGGGCTGATCAACCTTTCAAGTTTGATGTACGTTGCTGCTGACACTTGAGTGAGCAGAGAGTACGGTTTGTGCCTCCTTCATGTTATTTTACATCAAATCAACGAGTCACATGATTTGAGTTAAGCTACAGTAAGTACATCGTGAGCCGAAATGTATGGTGGCATTTGCACCACATGATCGATATTGCAGTTTGCCTCGTTGATGATAATCAGCGTCGCCTCTGATTTGAGTGATCTTGAAATCTCAGCTCACCAAACCAGGTACGTCCTTAGCTTATCCTTGTCCAGTAGCTGCGTCACCAGTCGATCGGCTCGCTACCCCACCTGAGAGAATCAAGATAATCGAGAGCACATGGGAATTTGGAAGACGTGAGCAGATCACAGTACAGCCTGTGAGATCCGTTTCCAGTCAAGTCAGGATAACAAGATCAAAATTGACTTGGTGCCTAACCAAATAGAGTCAGCAAACAGTGTAGTCAGTAGCCATACGCTGGTTTCACATTTTTCTGACTTTCGATACTTGAGATGACCACATCTTCAGACGTAACACTTGGAACGGATCCAAGTTCAAGCAAAAGGCCATTTATGGAAAACAAAAAATTAAAGGTGAGAAATCTGATATTGTAAAAGAAAGTTAAAGACAGAACTAGCCAACAGAAGGGAAAGTGGTTACGGTGACAAAAACATACAATTAAAAGCCACCTCCTAAACCATAGTGGTCGCCCATCCGTTTCCATCCGGCAATCGAAGGGTCCCCGCCTCCTCTACTAGCCGCTCTAGTTAGGTCCCCAAATTTGCGGTGGTCAATACTAATGGTGTTATAGTGATTATGGTGGCGTTGTGCGGAACAAAAATAAGGTTTCTCCATCTCCTTCTCCATCTCGTTCGCAGAGATCTCAATAGTTGCGCCGGGGAGGGTGCGAAATTGGTTGGGCACTGCTCTCTTGGAGTGGTAGATCTCATTTCGTCTATATGTGTTGTAGCTTTGGCTCGGTGCACCATCCTGCGGAGCGGATGGTGTTGGCAGTGCGTCTTGGTCCTCTGGCTCCAGTTTCGAGGTTTTGTCTCCCCGGTTCCATCTGGGCGTATTGGGACATCATTCAATCCCTTTTCCATGTTTTCTTCTTCGGGACAACGATCTACTTCGCAGAGAGTGCTCTTCGGCGTCTCCTGGTTTGCATCGACAACTTCACGACCACTACACATGTAATCTAGACTTTGGCAGGTGGTCCAGGGCCGACATCCAGCTCAGCTCACGGCACGCTGCATGTAGATGCGTGAGGAAAAATCCATGGATACACACGAGACCTGAGATGTCATGTTCAATTTTTTGTCGTATTGTTATACATAATATATGGCCCATGACCTTTTCCACAAAGAAAAACGAGGGAAAGTAGTTGAGCACTTTTTTAACAGGTAGATGGGCCTCGAAGTACCTCGATGATGCCATTAATTCAAGCAGTCGGTACAAATTATAGACTAGATCCCAACATAAAAAAGAAAATACAACATAGCCCTGCTTTAATGCAAAAAACGGCTCTAGAACAAAAACTAAAAAAACAATCAGGTCTGTGGTCCTCTCCACCGTCTCCGAGCCTCCACCGTTGGACGTCTTTACTTTACCGAGGACGCACCACTTGGAGACATGAAGACGGAGAACTACGGCGAGAATCTTTGGAGGGGCCTCTACCGTCTACCGAGGAGGTTGAAAGAAACACCAGTACGTCATCTATAGAGGCCGTCAAATCGGTCGCAGATCATGGTGGCAGTGCTGGCCACCATGTGTTTCTCTCCAAGATTCTACATCAAACTACCTCGCGGCCCTCCAGGAGAGAAGAACGACGCGCAACTCCACTTCCTCCCCCCTCCCACCACCTTGGCGGCCGAAAGAAGCAGAATCACACATCAAATTCCTACAAAGAGTAAGGCACGAACCACGTCAAACGGTAGGCCTCTCCCACGCTCTACACTCCAATCTCTGGAGCAGAAGAGTGAAGATGAGGAACCCTACCCAGCTGGACGACGGGATCCGAAGATCCGCTCCACCCTACTAGCATCAAGCCAACCTCTGGCATCAAGCCAAAACACCTACTTATACTCTACACAATCCAAGCCACTCAACCATCTCTTCTCCTAGCGGCGGCGCCACCGGAGTCGAGGCAGAGGAGTGCTCGGAGAAGATGGCCGACTCTCAAAAGGAACCATAGATAGAAGAGAGAGGGGAAGGGGAAAAGCGAGAGTCCCTTCGTACTTTAGTAGTTGAGCACTTGCACATGGTTTATGCTCCAACCGCACTACCAACGTGTCATTTGTTTCGCTTAATCTATGCCCCCCTTTCCCCGAATGGTTTAGTTTACGTTTGACCCTGCACGTCAGTACGCCACAAAGTGCTGGAAGACGCAACCACTCTGCGGCGGCGCGATCGCTAGAACACGCTCACAGCTGCTCCTGATTGTACTTGGCTAACCAAAATAAGCAAAACCAAACCACGATACGGGATGAGACGGCCGTAGATAATGCTGGGCAGGGTCATCTTCTGCGTGGTGATCGCCGCGGCCATCCTCGCCGTCGTCCTGCTCGCCACCGTCTCCCCTGTCCCTCACCGGTCCGCCGGCCGCGACAAGTCCTCCCAGGGCGTCCGAGCTATCACGGTGTACATCCATCCGGCGGCGTCAGCTGGAACCGTGAGGCAGCAGCGAGGCGCCGCGCACGAGGACGAAGACCACCAGGTGGCGAGCGCGCTGGTGTTCCGCCACCGGATGACGGCGGGGCCGGAGATCACGTCGAGAAGCCTCGGCGCGGCATCGGGGTTCGTTCTCCCGGGCGAGCGTGGCTCGGCGATGATGTCGGTGTTCGACACGGTGCATCTGGCGTTCGACGCGCCCGGGCTGTCCGGCAGCCTGTGCGTCGAAGCGGCCAGGAGCAAGAAGGGCGACGGGGAGGAGATGCTCCGTGTGGTGGGTGGCACGGGCGCGTTCGCGTTCGCGCGCGGACACGCCGTCGTGCGCGCCGACCGAGGGCAGCGGCTGCACGGCGGCGGCGCCTCGTCGGCGTTGCGCCTTGAGCTGAGCGTGACGTCCGCGGGGTAAAAACAACTGACAGGTGTGCGTGCGTGCGTGAGCGATGTGTTATTCTCCTCTGTTTACTCTCTCTTTTTTGCTACGACTGATATCGCAGTATTATTCCGGGACTGTAATGCAGCTTTGCTGCTGATAACGTGACACGCCAAACCGTGCGTAGTCACAGGTTTCTTCCCTTAGTATTTTGAGTGGAAATTGGGTTAATTCACCAGGGAATTTGTATGTTTTTCTTCATTGTGTGCATGGAAACGGGAAAATTTTACAGCGAGTACATTTACTCAACTTCTTATGACTTATGGTGATCAGAAAGTACCAGGTCCGTATGACGAACATAGGGTGGTGCACTCGGGTGCACCATACCCTCATATTTAAAACATTCAAATAACTCTATTTAAATATGTCAAAAATTGAAATAAGACCATGCTACTTACTCGTGTCAATTTTCAAGGAAAAGTTTGAATTTATGTGACCTACACAAAAAAGAGAAGATGGATTTTCGCACTATTATGAATAGTACGTGTATACTACTATATTATGAACAGTACATCTTATTATTTTTGTATAGGCTACATAACTTAATATTTTAGTTCCGGATTTGACGTACCAGTCGAGGAGGGAGGCGGTATCATGGCTTGGTGCAGACCAGGGCAGGAGCAGCCAGACAATGATTTCATGCCATACTTGTCTTGCAAAAGGGCACCGGATGATCAAGTGGTGCATGGTCTCAGGTGCCTTCTCCTAGCCAAGCAATCAGCAGTCCAATAGCGGTGAAGGTCGGCGAGCCAGTAAAAGAACTTGACGTGCGGCGGTGTCCAACACTTCCAGATCATCCTCTAGGTCGGAGAGATTGTGGAGCCATGGAAGGAGGCCAAGTAGCATGATTTCACTGTGTAGGTGCCGCTGGCTATCCATTTCCATTGCAGGGCGTCAAGTTCCCCGCTCAGCGTGGTGTGCGCTATGCATTCCAGATTTGTAGGTACTGCCTAATCTCGTGCACGCCGAGCGTGCCGTTGATGTCTCTAGCCGAGCTGTTGCCCTGGAGGGCCCTCCGCCACAGTAAAGAAATTCCTAATAATCATAGATTATATACAATTTAACCAAATGAAACCCCTAAATCTATGGTATACTCTCATACTCCGCTGAAATCGCTGCATATAGCGGCGCACAATAAGATTCGTGTTGTGGGCACAGACCTAGAATCATCACCATGCATGCAGGAGGCTACATCGACGTCTAGTATCATGCTAGGCATGCGACCACGGCTTGCACTACCGGAAAATAGCTCTTCTGTGGTGCACCAAATCAGACTTCTATGGCGCATATCCCTCTCGTCACAGTTGTCACGTGACAAGTATTTAAATTCTGTGGCGCATATGTACACGCGCCACAGAATTCTTGAAACTTCTGTGGTGCATCAGGTCAATATGCGCCACAGAATTTTCTTGTAAACTTCTGTGGCGCACCATGCCAATATGCGCCACCGAATTTTTGTTTTGAATTAAAAAAATGGTGGCCAGATCTAGATCTGGGGCCGCCGTAATTTCGCCGGTTTTTATTGGAATTTCACCGGAAGGTGAGTGGTTGGGTGGGTTGGGTTGGGTGGGGTGGGTGGAGGAGGAGGAGGAGGAGGAGGCCGGCTGGCCGACCGGAGGAGGTTGTGGTGGAAGGGGAGGTGGTGGTGGTGGCGGTGGAGGAGGAGGAGGTGGTGGTGGTACTGGTGGTGGTGGAGGAGGACGAGGTGGTCACCGGAGGAGGAGGAGGAGGTGGTTGCCGGAGGAGAAGGAGAAGGTGGTGGTGGTCGCCAGAGGAGGAGGAGAAGGTGGTGGTGGTGGTTGCTGGAGGAGGAGAAGAAGGTGGTGGTCGCCGTAAGAGGAGGAGGGAGAAGAAGGGAGGAGGTGGTGGTGGAGGTGGAGAAGAAGGGAGGGGAGGAGAAGTGGAGGAGAAGTAAGGAGAAGTGGTGGAAGAGAAGTGGAGGAGGAGAATGGCGCCTCCGAAATTCAAAATTTGGGCCAAAACTTCTATGGCGCATGGGCATAAGATGCGCCACCATAAAAAATTCGATTTTTTTTATTTTTGCAGGAAAAATCTTGACTTTACCGTATCTTTTTACTCTTTTCGAATTTGGTGATTCTAAAAATTATCCAACCAGGCAAGCCCCGTTGAATTCGGATGTAGAATTTTCTCCTGGTTATTTTGATATATTGTGCGTTTTTTCGAGTTCGTATGCAATCAGGAATCCAGTTTGATGATTTTGCAACGTAATTTTGCAAAAAAGTTGAAATTCATGTTTGTTAATTTTCAGTGGTACTATATGACATAATACATGGGCACCTCGAAGGATTTTATTTTTTGAAATTTCTATCTATTTCTTTTGTATTTTACTGTTCTAAAAAAGGCGATCCAAGGGGGGTGTGTGGAGTTGCGAGGGGAGAAAAATCCCTTCAACTTTCTGTGGTGCATATGCCAACATGCGCACTGATACGTCCAATTTGCATCACTATTTTATATCATAATTTGCTGTTATTCATTGATATATTTCATATTGGGACACAATACTTATGTTATTTCATCTATTTTGCATGTTTCACGAAGACTTTGAGTCCAAAGCAGAGACGGAGGGGGGCACCGAGGTGGCCAAACCACCCCTAGGCGCGGGCCCACCTCTGGCCACGCCTAGGCATGGTGTGGGGCCACCTAGGCTCCACCGACCTCGCCCTTTCTCCTATAAATTCCCTTCGACGCGAAAACCCTAAACGAACATGCCTCCATCCACGAAAATTTCCGTAGCTCCGCCGCCGTCGCAGACAAGATTCCCGGCGTGATGAAGTCTCCTCGTCCCGCCCTCGGACGAGGAATTGCCCCCGGAGCCATCTCCATCAGACTCCACCGCCATCTCCATCGCCGCTCCCCGACTCCCATGATGAGGAGTGGTGTAGCCCTCCCCGGGGCCGAGAGCTCTACCTGCAGGGCTATGTAGTTTATCTCTCTCCCCCATGGTGTGATCTTTATGTGACCATGAGCTTTGTAATCTAGATATCGTTATGCTATTCAAGTGGATTTTACTTATGTGATCTCCGGAGACTCCTTGTCCCACGTGTGTAAAGTTGACAATGTGTGCACCGTGTGGGTCTCTTAGGCTATATTTCACAGAATACTTGCTCACCGAATTATGATTTGAGTTGGATGTCTCTATAAAATTGCGGTATGTTAGTACCTCCTATGAATGCTCAAAGTGTGATGGAGTGGGGTGTTCATTAGTACTTGGGAATACATCTTTAAGGTTTGCTTGCCGTCACTCACGCTGGGTGAATTAGTACCAAGTTATCCAAACCGAAGAGTTGTTCAGCAGTAGCATAGTGAAGTGCTTATATTTATATTCCTTTTATGATATCATTGTTGAGAGCGACCACTAGTGAAAGTAGGATCCCTAGGCATTTTCTCTAAAACATCGAATCACCGTT